>NW_006239124.1:287151-293618 GCF_000226075.1 Solanum tuberosum
GTTTGGCCGATTATTATAGGAGGTTTGTTGAGGGTTTTTCCTCCATTGCTTCTCTATTGACGACTTTGACTCAAAAGAAAACCTAAGTTTGTGTGGTCGGAGGCTTGTGAGAAAAGCTTCCAAGAATTGAAAGATAGACTTACATCCGTTCTGGTGTTTACCTTATCGGAGGGTACCGATGGGTTTGTGGTATATTGTGACGCTTCTCAAGTGCGTTTGGGATGTGTCCTTATGCAACGGGGTAAAGTGATTGCCTATGCTCTCGGCAACTCAAGGTTCATGAGAAGAATTACCCGACTCATGACCTTGAACTAGCAGCGGTCGTGTTTGCTTTGAAAATATGGAGACATTACTTATATGGGGTCCATGTAGATGTGTTTACCGACCACAAGACTCTTCAATATGTGTTTATCCAAAAAGACTTGAATCTCCGACAAAGAAGGTGGTTAGAGTTTTTGAAGGATTATGACATGAGTGTCTTTCACCACCCCGACAAAGCTAATGGAGGTGCGGATGCCCTAAGTAGATTGTCCATGGGTAGTGTGGCTCATATAGAAGATGAGGGGAAGGAATTGGTTCGTGATGTGAATAGGTTGGCCCGGTTAGGTGTCCAACTAGTGAATTCATGGTCCATCATAGGTCCGAATCGTCCTTTGTGGTTGATGTAAAGTCTAGGCAACACCTTGATCCCCTACTAATGGAGTTGAAATAATCGGTTCTCAATAAGTCCATTGAGGCTTTCTCCCAAGGGGGAGATGGGGTGCTTAGGTACCAAGGTAGATTATGTGTTCCGGATGTTGATAGCTTAAGGGAGCAAATTTTAGAAGAGGCTCATGGTTCGCGGTATTCTGTTCATCCGAGAGCCACCAATATGTACCGTGACCTACAAGAAATTCTATTGGTGGAATGGTATGAAGAAGGATATAGCGGGTTTTGTAGCCAAATCCCCGAATTAACAACAAGTTAAGGCCGAGAATCAAATGCCCGGAGGGTTGTCCCAAAATATAGATATTCCCACTTGGAAGTGGGAGGATGTGAATATGGATTTTATTGTGGGGTTGCCTCGTACTCGAGGGCAACATGATTCTATTTGGGTCATTGTTGATAGGATGACAAAATCAGCCCACTTTATTCCCGTCAAGACTTTATTTTCGGCGGAAGACTATGCCAAGTTGTACATCAATGAGATAGTGAAGTTGCATGGGGCCCCCTCATCTATCATTTCGGATCGGGGTACTCAATTTATTTCACATTTTTGGAAGGCATTCCAAAAGGGGCTAGGTACCAATGTTAAACTTAGTACCGCTTTCCATCCTCAAACGGATGGTCAAGTGGAACGCACCATTCAAACCTTAGAGGACATGTTGAGGGCATGTGTGATAGATTTCAAGTGTAGTTGGGACGACCATCTCCCATTGATTGAGTTTGCCTACAACAATAGTTACCACTCAATCATTAACATGGCTCCGTTTGAAGCCCTTTATGGTAGGACGTGTAGATCTCCGGTTGGTTTGTTTGAAGTAGGTGAATTTGCTCTAATTGGTCTCAAACTAGTTTATGAGGCCATTGAAAAAGTTTGACTCATTAGAGAAAGGTTGAAGACGGCCCAAAGTCGGCAAAAGTCATATGTCGATGTTAGAAAGAGGGATCTTGAATTTGAGGTTGGTGATTGGGTCTACTTAAAAATCTCACCTATAAAAGGTGTGATGATGTTTGGTAAAAAGGGGAAGCTTAGTCCCCGGTATGTGGGTATTTATCAAATTTTGAAGTGTATTGAGAAAGTTGCCTATGAATTGGACTTGCCAAATGAATTGGCTCCGGTTCACCCGGTATTTCATGTTTCCATGCTTAAGAAGTGCATTGGTGATCCGGTATCCATCCTTCCTTTACAGGGTTTAGGAGTTGATGAGAACATTTCTTATGAAGAGGTCCCGGTGGAAATTTTGGACCGACAAGTTAAGAGGTTAAGAAACAAAGAGGTAGTTTCCGTTAAGGTCTTATGGAGGAATCACTTAGTTGAGGGTGCTACATGGGAGGCCAAGGCCGATATGAAGTCCCGTTATCCTCATCTTCTTGCTTCTACTCCTATCCAAACTTGAGGTAAATAGTTTTCTTGAGTTTGGCATTTTGGAAGTCATTTGTGCAATTAGTTTTGTTTATGATTTCCTTATGTTGTGCATGTTCTTGTAAGAATTCATGTTTACCATATCTTGAGTTTTCATGATTTATATGTCCCTCATGTTGATTTGCATTTTAGTATGATGATTGCATATTTGGCTTCATGAGGTGAATTGATGGACATGCTTAGTTATGTTTTGATGATATGGCAAATTGGCTCCTTATGGTTTTGTTGAGCTTGTTTCAGTTGGAGAAGGTAGTTCCTCCTAAAATGATAGAAATTGTGTCCTCAAATGCTTATTTTTTGGGTTGTGGATGTAGTTCCTACTTCCTTGTGATTGCATTGTTTATGTCTTGAGATGGAGTTGATGTTTCCTCCTATAAGTTGTGCATTTTTGTTATGTTGCATGCATGATGGGTTGCTAGTCTTGAGTCTTTAACTCCGTAGGGTGTCTAAATCGCCATTCGAGGATGAATGTCCCCAAGGGGGAGATAATGTAACACCCCGGAAAATGGTAGGTTAAACTAGAGCCTAAACGTAAGGTTAAAACTCGTAAAAATGACTCCCCAAAATTTTAGTAAGTCAATTAGGGTTAAAATGGGGTTTATAGAGTCAAGACCAGGGGCAAGTGCCAAGGCCAAGGGGCCAAGCCAAGGCATAAGGCCAAGGCTGCCCCTAGCTAGAAGCTACTGCCCCAACCTTCACGAGGGGGATCACGAGTCGTGGTCCACTCCATGGCTCGTGAAGGTGGTAGTAAAGATCCCCTGTCCATGTAAAGATGGCCACCTAAAAGGCTAGCCACTGCCTCAACTTCACGGAAGAGACCATAAAGATGGCCACCTAAAAGGCTAGCCACTGCCTCAACTTCACGGAAAAGACCATTGCTCGTGGTCTTGACCACGGCTCATGGAAACCTTCGTGAAGGAGACTTGGGAATGGGGGCATAGGGGCAAAGAGTAGCCTAGCTACTGCCTCACCCTCCACGAGCATGACCACGGGGAGTGGTCCACTTCATGGATCGTGAAGGTTCTCGTGAGGGTGCCTTAGGCGATGGAGCCTTGAGCTCCAAAAAGAGAGCTGTAACCTCAACTCCACGGGTAGGACCATGGGTCTTGGTCCTCACCACGTCTCATGGAGTGGGTCATGAGGCCTGGATGGGTTCAATTAATGAGGATCTTTTAAGTCATTTCCTATTTTAGTCCAAATAAAGTGGGGTTGTTTTGGGTATTTTAAGGGAATTTTATATATTGGTTTTAAGTCAAATTTCACAAGACTTAGTCATTATTCACAAACACCCAATTGAAATAAAAAAAACTCCCTCCTTCTCTCAAAAATTCTCTCACTAAACAAGGAAGAAGAAGAAACCATTGGAGATAGGGTTTTAAGATTCTCAAGGTTCTCCCCAAAATTTCTTAGAGGTTCTAAATTGAGGTATGGATGCTTTTCGTCTTAGGGTAGCTATCACCCAAGGAGCTCCTTCAAATTATGTTTTCAAGATATCAAATCCCCAAATTCTAGGGTTTTCAATCTATAACATGTGTCTTCTGTCCAAAACGTTTTTATTGTTTAATTATGATTGTTTATGGTTGGTTATGGTGAATTATGAATAAGTTGATAGAGTATTGATGTTTTATAATGAAAATTCCCCATAGACCCATGGTTCCCCATATTGATAGATCTTGAATTGATGTTGTGGGTTGGTTTATATTATGAATATGTCAATTGACTATGGTTATGTTAATTAAGCTATTGAATCATGAAATTCCTCCTGTATTATGAAGTAATTGTATATGGTTCGGTTGATTGTGATTCAAGACCCTTGAAGGGAAAATGTATGAGGGCTTGTACCTCTTTATGAGAATTACGTATGAGAGTGTGATTTACTTGGATAGTAATGATCCTATACCTATTGTGTAGTTGTGGTATTGATGCAAGATCTATTTTCCCTATACCCTATACACTTGATTGTGCATGAAGTATGTATGTATGTCTATGATAAGTTTATTGTGTTGATTTAAAGGCCATTCTCATGAGCACACTATGAATACGTTGTGAAAGGTGTACTCACATGTTGATGATTCTAAGGTGAAAGGGCATTCTAACTTAAGGAATCCATGAGCTATTATGATGATATGTTGACATGAAAGTACGCCATGTTACTCCTAGGGGGTAACCCCAGGTCGTGACAAACTTGGTAATCAGAGCGCAAAGTTATAGAATGATTCTAGGATGATGTCTCATGAACCACGTCTAGTAGAGTCTTGTTCATAAGTGTGAAGCGCGCCACACTTATGAATGAGAGGCTATAAGATGTTTAGGAACTTTAACTTCTTTCATTACTCTTTAGTCATGCTTGGAGTCCTAACTCTATGCAGTCCTTTCCTAACCCTTCTCTAGTGATTTTAGGCAAGTACAAGAAGAGTAAATGCAAGGAGGATGCAAGAGGAGAATGTCAATGAGGGAGCTCCTCAAGATTCTCAAGCTCCAAATGAAGAGGGGTCTATGACCAATGTGGAGATACGGATTCTCCAAACATTGACTCATGCTTTAACAACTCAAGTCACTAGGGATGCTAGAGTTCAAGTGAACCCCAATGCAAGTACAACTGCTTCAAGGATTAGGGATTTCACAAGAATGAATCCCCCTACATTCTATGGCTCCAAAGTGGATGAAGACCCATAAGGGGTTATTGATGAAGTGTTTAAGGTGCTTAATGCTATGGGTGTGTCTCCACGAGAGAAGGCGGAACTAGCCGCCTACCAATTGAAAGATGTGGCTCAAGTATGGTATAAGCAATGAAAGGATGAGAGAACTGTGAAAGCGGGGTCGGTTGATTGGTGAATGTTCAGGTCGGCCTTCTTTGATAGGTTTTTCCCACTAGAGTTGAGGGAGAGGAAGATGCAGGAATTCATCAACCTTCACCAAAGAGGTATGAGTGTGAAGGAATATGGCCTTAAGTTAACCTAATTGTTTAAATATGCTCCAACCTTAGTGGCGGACTCTAAGGCCAAGATGAACAAATTTGTTATGGGGATATTCGACTTGGTAGTCAATGAATGTCGTTCGGCAATAATCATCCGAAGTATGAACATTTCACATCTTATGGTTCATGCCGAGCAAATTGAGGAACAAACGCTCAAACAAGTGAATAGAGAAGTAAAAAGGGCAAGGACCAATGATGGGAATTCTTCCAAGGGTAAGTTTGAGGTTCAAGGTAAACCAAGGTTCAAGAAGAGGTTTTCCCACCAAAGCTCATCTAGCACTCCAAGGTTCAACAAAGATAGGGTGTCCAACCCTAATCCACGAGGTGGTAATAGTGGTAGCTCTCATGCTGAAAGACCTAGTTGTGCAAAATGTGGCAAGAAGCATGAAAGCAAGTTCCTAGTGGGCATGGATGGTTGCTTTAGTTGTGGGAAGAACGGTCATATGAAGAGAGATTGTCCCATGCTAAGGGCCCAAGGAAGAGAGGGCAAGAAAGTCCCTCCAAGTGGCTCGAATTCTGATGCTCCAGAGAAGAACCATTTCTATGCTCTTCAATCCCAAAGTGACCAAGAAAGCTCACTGTATGTTGTTACGTGTATGTTGCAAGTCTTTTCCATTGATGTTTATGCATTATTAGACCCCGGTGCCACTTTATCTTTTGTTACGCCTTTTGTAGCTATGAAATTTGAAGTGCTCCCCGAAGAATTACTAGAACCTTTTTCAATGTCTACCATGATTGGTGACTCGGTAGTGGAAAAAAGAGTCTGTAGGAGTTTTCCTATTTCTTTGTCTCATAAAGTCACTTTAGTTGATTTGGTAGAATTAGACATGCTTGATTTTGATGTAATTTTGGGCATGGATTAGTTGCATGTATGTTATGCTTCAATAGATATAACAATAGATTGTAGGACCAGTGTGGTCAACTTTCAATTTCCAAAAGAGCCAATTTTAGAGTGGAAAAGAGGGAATTCTATTCCTAGAGGTCAATTTGTTTCATGTCTAAAAGCTAGAAAAATTATCTCCAAGGGGTGCATGTATCATATTGTTAGGGTTATGGATGTCGAGTCCAAGGTCCCTTCTTTAGAGTCGGTCCCCGTGGTGAGTTTTTTTCCGAAAGTCTTTCCCGATGACTTGCCTGACATTCCTCCCGAACGGGAAATAGACTTTGGCATTGATCTTTTGCCGGATACACAACCCATATCTATCCCTCCTTATAGAATGGCTCCGCCCGAATTAAAAGAGTTGAAGGAGCAACTCAAGGACTTATTAGACAAGGGTTTTATTCAACCAAGCATATCTCCGTGGGGTGCTCCGGTATTGTTTGTGAAGAAGAAAGATGGGTCCCTTAGGATGTGTATTGATTACC
>NW_006239124.1:299372-300814 GCF_000226075.1 Solanum tuberosum
AAATTGGCCTAGCTACTGCCTCAAGGTCCATGAGAGAGACGACGGACAATGGTCTTGACCACGGCTCGTGGAGCCCTTCGTGAAGGAGACTTGGGCATGGGGGCATGAGGGCAAAGAGTAGCCTAGCTACTGCCTCACCCTCCACGAGCATGACCACGGGGAGTGGTCCACTTCATGGATCGTGAAGGTTCTCGTGAGGGTGCCTTAGGCGATGGAGCCTTGAGCTCCAAAAAGAGAGCTGTAACACCCCAGAATTTTTTTTGAACTAAGACTTGAACCATCCTTCGTTGTGAGTTTTTCGAACTAAGACTCGAACCGTTCTTCATAGTGAGTGAGAATTTACCAAGGAATTAAAATTTTCTTAAGTGTTAAGGTCACTAGATGTAGCACCTTGAGTTCGAAAAAGAATTAAATTGGAAATAGCAAAATCTGAAATTTTGCAAGTTTAAGCTAAGTATGAGTTTTGGGTCGACTTCAAACTATCATAACTCCTAGATCAGGATAAGTTAGGTGTTCTACCAGATACCGTAGGAAAGCTCTTTGAATTATCTTTCCAAAGCCACCGAGTTTGCTAAGTTTCGAGGTCGGATAAGTGAGATATGGCCTTTTGAAGATATGATGTCCAGAGTATTTTGGTCTTTTCCTTACCCAATCAGATTTAATTCGTTTTTAGTAATATTTTAAGGGTCTAATCCTATTAGTTTCAGTTTTATAATCCTAAAATTAGCCTAGGGTTTTAGTTGAGAGTTCAAGAAGAGAAAAGAAGAGAGAAGATGAGAAAAGAGGAGAGGATAAAGCGTTCGTCGAGATTCTTGCGTGTTGTAGCGAATTTTCGACATGGGTTTGATCCCTAAGAGGTATTTAAGCTTCCATAGTATTGGGTTTGTTCACCCACACGCCAAACATGTTATTTTCAGCGCAAATTTCATTCTTGAAGTTGAAAGATTTGAGTTCTTGATGAGTTCTTGATAGGTGTTCTTGAATTTCATTCTAAATTTTATTGTGTTAGGTTTTGGATGATTTCTTGAGATCAAAGTGAGTGTTTTAATGGATGTATTGAGTAGATTAGAGTGTACTTATGTTAAGTAATAAATTCTAAGTGATTGGGGAAGAAACCATTCGATTCTAGGAGAAATAGGGTGAGAAAACAAGAAAAGAAACTTGCTGAATTTTCTGGGTTGGGGCCTGGCGCAATGCGCCTGCCAGAACACCCCAAACCCACCTCTAAAGCTTAGGGGTTGGCGCCCCGCGCCAGGGTTGCCTGCCCCATCCAGTTTGTCATCGGTTGCCCCGTTTGAGTTCGTTTAAAGTGCACCTTAACTCCTTTTCGATTCTGACTACTCTAAGTTACTTCTAAAGACCTAAAATCATTCCTAACATGATCATAACCTTGAATTCATAAATCAAATTCAAGGTAGAGTTGAGAGTCAAGTTTGAGAGTT
>NW_006239124.1:301077-319134 GCF_000226075.1 Solanum tuberosum
TTTGTCATCATGAGATCTTTCATAGCATGAACTATAACTCTTGAATTCATAATTCACATTTAAGAGAGAGTTAAAAGTAGAGTTCAAGAAAGCCATTGAGTTCAATTGTGAATCCTTTGAGATCAACCATCTATTTGAACTAAGTCTTGAGGTAGTAAGAAAGAGAATGAGAAGTGTTGTATATATACATGAGTTCCATGTAGTTTGTAGACCTTCGAGTCAAGTCGTTCATGCCCATAAATTCCGCATGAACTCCATAAGTTGAGTATCTATGAGGGGAGTAATATCTCAATGTCCTAAGTCTTAAGTATTGAGTTTATAACCCATTTGAGATTATAATCCTAATCATTGGACTATTACCTATTACCCATGAAGTCCATGAGTTGAGTTGTTCATGCCCATAATTCCGCATGAACATTATAAGTCGAACAATCTTGAGATGAGAAGTATCTTTGAGTCCTTGAGTTGAGTAGTTCATGCTAATAAATTCCACATGAACCCTCTGAGTTGAGCATTCTTGAAGTGATTAGTATTATTGAAGTTCTTGAGTTCTCCAGAGTTGAGTATTTCCAATCGAGTATCATATCTTTGAGTTGAGTATCCAGAGTTGAGTATTTCCAATCGAGTATCATATCTTTGAGTTGAGTATCCAGAGTTGAGTATTTCCAATCGAGTATCATATCTTTGAGTTGAGTATCCAGAGTTGAGTATTTCCAATCGAGTATCATATCTTTGAGTTGAGTATCCAGAGTTGAGTATTTCCAATCGAGTATCATATCTTTGAGTTGAGTATCCAGAGTTGAGTATTTCTAGTCGAGTATCATATCTTTGAGTTGAGTATCCAGAGTTGAGTATTTCTAGTCGAGTATCATATCTTTGAGTTGAGTATCCAGAGTTGAGTATTTCTAGTCGAGTATCATATCTTTGAGTTGAGTATCCAGAGTTGAGTATTTCTAGTCGAGTAGCTTTATATTGAGTTGAGTATCCAGAGTTGAGTATTTCCAATCGAGTATCATATCTTTGAGTTGAGTATCCAGAGTTGAGTATTTCTAGTCGAGTATCATATCTTTGAGTTGAGTATATATTTTCTGAGTTGAGTAAGTTTGAGTAGTTTTGAGTATCCTTGAGTATTCCTTGAGTTGAATAAGCTTGAGAAGAGGTAAGTATGTTTCCTTTTTATCAAGTTTCAAGCTTATGTTTATGGTTTAGAATTCCCCTTACATGCTCGTACATTCCACGTACTGAGCCATTTGGCCTGCATCTTCTCATGATGCCGACACAGATATTCAAAATCTTCAACAGGGGCTTCGTTGATATCACTTGGAGTTCAAGTTAGCTATGGTGAGCCTCCTTGCTTCCGGAGGATTCCATTTACTTTCAGTTGTTAGGAGGTCGTGGGTCTTATCCCGACTTCCATCATTGTCATTTAGAGGCTTCATAGATAGACAGTAAAGTTTTAGAAGTCTTCATTTATTTGGTTAAATGTTTTAAAGACTAAAGTTGCCTTTTTATGGCGAGTTGTATATATTTTATTATATAGAGTTTTCTTTGGACTTAAAGTTTGTATTTAAGTTTTATGAACTTTTATTTTCAGTTTTAAGCTTTTGTATGCTTAAGTTAGTCTTCCGTTTGTAGTCAGCCAGGATGAGGGTTCGCATGGGGACCAGCAATGGTTCTTGAGTGCCGGCCACGTCCAAGGTGTAGACTCGGGTCCTGACAAGAGCTATTGCCTCAACTCCACAAGAAGGACCACGGGTCGTGGTCCTCACCACGGCTCGTGGAGTGAGTCGTGAACCTGGGCGGGGGTCAATTAATGAAGGTCTTTAGGGTCATTTTCTATTTTAGTCAATTAAATTAAGGGTGTTTTGGGTATTTTTAGGGGAAGTATATATATATTTTTTTAAGTCAATTTCACCTATTTTCAATTCATAAACTCAAATACCCAAATAATTCCCAAAATCCTCTCCTCTCTCAATATTTATGTCTCTAAACTCAAAGGAGAAGAAGAAGCCATTGGAGCTAGAGTTTGTAGATTTACAAGATTCTTCCCCAAAATTCATGATGATTCTTAGTCAAGGCATGGATGCTTTTCATCCTTGGGTAGCTATCACCCAAGGAGCCTTTTCAAATTGTGTTTTCAAGATTCCAAATCCCCAAATTCTAGGGTTTTCAATCTATAACATGGGTCTTCTTTCCAAAACGTTTTTATTGTTTAATTATGATTATTTATGGTTGGTTATGGTGAATTATGAATAGGTTGTTGGAGTATTGATGTTGTATAATGAAAATTCCCCATAGACCCATGTTTCCCCATATTGATAGATCTTGAATTGATATTGTGGGTTGGTCGATATTATGAATGTGTCAATTGAATATGGTTATGTTAATTAAGCTATTGAATCATGAAATTCCTCATATATTATGAAGTAATTGTACATGGTTAGGTTGATTGAGATTCAAGACCCTTGAAGGGCAAAGGTATGAGGGTTTGCACCTCTTTATGAGAATTATGTATCAGATTGTGATTTACTTGAATAGTAATGATCCTTTATCCATTGTGTAGTTGTGGTAATGATGCAAGATCTATCTTCCATATAACTTATACACTTGATTATGCATGAAGTATGTATGTATGTCTATGATAAGCTTGTTGTGTTGATTGAAAGGTCATTCTCATGAGCACACTATGAATACGTTGTGAATGGTTTACTCACATGTTGATGATTCTAAGGTGAAAGGAAATTCTCACTTAAGGAATTAATGAGCTATTAAGATGATATGTTCGCATAAGCGCGTAGTGCATTCTCTTATGAACATGAACTTAAGTAAAGACTTAATATGACTTTTTAAGGGAATTATGGTTAGCACCGAGTGGTATAAGTATGAGATGAGTTCCTTCACGCTAGTAGTTGGGTTCTCAATACGGTGTCTTATGAGATGGAAACCTCCACGTTAGTAGTTAGGGTTTCTAGAAGCAATCTCCATATCCCATAACTATGTGCCCACATAGGTCTTAGCTAGTGGATCCACCTAGAAGCTAAAATGTACTTTCTACCTTAGGCAAGTAGCACACGTCTTTTCAGTGTGGGGGTAGAACACCGGATTCCATGTATCTCACATGGTGTATGTCGGTTAATGTTATTCTTCCCTATATGATATGAATATGAACTATGGTATGAACATAAACTTAAACTATGACTTCTTAAGGGGTACTACTTAGTGTGAGTGGGGGTATGTGACTTCACTTATGCATTGCACAAGTAGACTCTAAGAAGGGTTATGGTGAGGTTCTTTTATGTTATGATGGCTTATGGATTATGTATGAAAGATATGTATGAATGTTAAAGTTGATTTCACTTGTTGTAAGTTATGAACATGTGTGACTCTTTACTTATGTATGTTGACTATGAGTAAGGCAAAGTAATATATGTATGATGTTGGTAGCCTAAGGGTGACACTTAGCATTTGGTGAGGTTATGGGACTTTACCTTTGCATTGCACTAGTGTGGCTTTGGGTTGCTTGTATGATTGGTTTGGCTTATGTTTCTTCATAAATGTGCATAATGGCTTTTAAACTTGGTAAAGGCATGATTTCAACTAAATGTCCCTTTTATGCATGTTTTAAGGATTTTTGTGAATAGTGTCCATACTTAGTACATTATTTGTGCTAACCCATATTTTCTACATTCTATGAGTGTAGGTTCCGGTCGTTGATACATTCTACTTTCTTTAAGAGAAGCAAGGGTCGATTATTCCCTAAGTTTGGTGAGTCCTCAAGTTCGAGGACAAGATGTTATTGTTTCTAGTTCTATTGTACTTCCTACTTTGATCCTATTGTTGATGTAAAGGGCTTTTGTCCCTATTTGCACTCTTTATGTACTAGATGGTGATTGGGACAAGTCTAGATTCCTATGTTCGTTTATGAAAAAGAAGTTGACTTCTATTGTAAAAGTTTTAACTTTTTCCACAATTATTCTATGTCTTTATGTTATGATTATGCTAAGGGCTTGTATTAGACCCCTTCGGGGTCAAGTACGCCATGTTACTCCTAGGAGGTAACCCCGGGTCATGACAAGATTGTAGTGGGGCACGAAATTTCAACAAATGGACTAGAAGTTAATAAAGCCAATGTAGAGGTCATTGAGAAATTTCTACCACCCATCACTGTGAAGGGAGTTAGAAGCTTTCGAGGACACGCAGAGTTTTATAGAAGATTCATCAAGGATTTTTCTAAGATTGCAAGACCCATGTGCAGCCTATTGGAAAAAGAGGTGTAGTTTGTATTTGATGAAATTTGTTTGCAGGCATTTGAGCTATTGAAGAAGAAGTTGATCGAACCCCTATTCTTCTTGCTCCTAATTGGGAGTTACCCTTCGAGCTCATGTGTGATGCCATCGATACAGGAGTTGGTGCAGTGCTAGGCCAGTGTAAGGAGAAGATGTTTCACTCCATCTATTATACTAGCAAGACACTTGATGCTGCTCAAGCTAACTACACTGTCACATAAAAAGAGATGCTAGCGCTAGTATTTGCTTTTGATAAGTTCAGGTCATACTTGGTGGACACCAAGGTTGTTGTCAATACTGATAATACTGCAATCAAGTATTTATTCAATAAGAAGGATGCGAAGCCAAGGTTAGTTAAATGGATATTGCTCTTGCAACAGTTTGATTTGGAAATTAAAGATAGGAAGGGGACTGAGAACCAGATTGCCGATCATTTGTCCAGATTGGAGGACTCATCTCATGGAAGAATGATGGACAAATTCGCGAAGAGTTCCCCGATGAGCAATTGTTGGCCTTAGACCTTGCACAATTACCCTCTTATGCTGATATTGTGAACTTTCTAGTGACTGGTTTATTTCCACCCGGGGCTTCAACACATCAAAAGCAAAAGCTAAAGTATAAGGCGTCATTTAATATGTGGGTTGCACCTTTCTTTTTCAAGTAGGGACCTGATCAGATGGTGCGAAGGTGTGTAGCTGAACATGAGAGAGTTGCCACTCTTCACCATATGGTGGGCATCACGGAGGCGAGCGCATGGCGCATAAGGTATTGCAATCTGGATTCTTTTGGCCTACTTTATTTTAAAATGTTGCAATTATTGTGAAGGGTCGTGATCAGTGTGAGTGGATGGGCACTATTTCTAGAAGACATGAGATGCCGCTGAACAACATCCTCGAAGTTGAGATCTTTGATGTATGGGGGATAGAATTCATGGGACCATTTCCAACTTCCAATGGAAATCAGTACATCCTAGTGGCAGTGGACTATGTGCCCAAGTGGGTGGAAGCAATTGCTCTACCTACTAATGATGCGAAGGTGGTAGTGAAGTTCACCAGGAAGCACATCTTCACTAGGTTTGGAACTCCAAGGGCCATGATAAGTAATAGAGGTACGCATTTCATCAACAGTTCAGTGCGGAATCTGCTAGCCAAATATGGAGTAAGATACAAGGTAGCCACCGCTTATCATCTTCAGACTAGCGGGCAAGTGGAAGTGTCCAATAGGGAAGTCAAGCAAATTCTACAAAGACTGTGAATGCACAAAGGAAAGATTGGGCTGAAAAGTTAGATGATGCTTTGTGGGCATACAAGACGGCATACAAGACACCGATAGGGACTTCTCCTTATCGAATGATATTTGGAAAAGTGTGTCACCTTCAAGAAAAATTGGAGCATAAAGCATACTGGGCTATCAAGAAGTTGAATTTAGACCCAGAGTTAGCTGGCAAGAAAAGAATAACACAGCTACATGAGCTAGAGGAATTCAGGCTTCACGCGTACGAAAATCCCAAGCTATATAAGGAGAAGACTAAGAGGTGGCATGACAAGCATATTGTGTCACACACATTTGAGCTTGGTCAATTGATGTTATTGTTCAATTAAAGACAAAAGTTGTTATTTGAAAAACTTCGGTCTAAGTGGAGTGGGCCGTTTGAATTAGTAAGGATGACCTAACATGGAGTTGTGGAGCTAAGAAATAAGGATAAGAGCTCCACTTTTCTTGTAAATGGGCAATAAGTAAAACCCTACTTCGGGAATGATGTGATCATGAGCATGAAGCGCTCACCTTGAATGATGAGTGAGTCATAAGCTAGGTCGTGCCGCGACGTTAAATCAAGCGCTGCACGGGAGGCAACCCGTGACCCCTTGTAATAGTTAGGATTTCTTTTCTTTTGTTTTGTTATTCAATTCATAAGAATTAGTATAAATAAAAAAAATTATATATCAGGAAAATACAAAAATATGAGACGTGCCACGACCAAAACTAAGGTGTTGGATGGGAGGCAACCCATCGTGTTTACATTAATGGGTGTTGTGCTTAAAATGTGCAGGAAACGGGAATGGGCAACCATAGCGCGTCGCGGAGGGAGTGCCAATTCTTACCTTGCTAGAAAGAAATTTTTCAAAGCGAGGCAGAACACTCCGTAATAGGAGCGTGTCACGGAGTTGATCATGAAATTTTGATTCGACGAGAATTTAATTTCTCGTCAAAAATCTAGGCAGAATGGTCAATAATGGACCTGCGTCACGGAGCTTGGCAATGTATTTTGATTCCACTAGGAATTAATTATTTTTGCAAACCAGAAGTGTATGTAACAAGCGCGCGCCACGGACCAGGTGAGGTATTTTTGTTTTTCATTAAAATAGCTGGGTCTAACCCCTTTCCTTTCAAATAAACCCAACCCAAATTCCCTTTTAAACCCAAATCAAGTCCCAAATTCCCCATTATTCCCTTTTCCTTTGAACGATTTCCCCTCCCCTTCGCCCCCTCTGATTTCTCAACTTCAAATCTGTAACGCGGAGTTAATCGCTCATCCATCTGCTTACTCTACTCGTCTTCGACAGTGAAGGTCATGTTTTGTTCCCATTTTCTCTCACGTTTGGATTGCTTATACTTTGTTTGTTGTTGTTGTTGTTGTTGTTGTTTGGGAATACATGAGTTGTGGGTATGATTGGTAGTAGACAAAACTATTGTATGCTGTTCTTTCTGGGCATTTCGAATTCTTGAGTAGAAATTGCATGTGTTTGAGTTTATGTGGGTATAGGGTGGAACCTGTTTGTATGAACTTGATAGAGTTCAAGATTAGGTTTTATTGACTGATTCAAATTGTTTGTTTCATGAATTGTATTAGGGGTTTCAAAATCTTAAGTAGCAAATTCCTTTGTTGGTATTATATGAATCTTAGGTCTAGAAGGGTTGCATGAACATATTGATGTGCATTCTTAAGTAGAACTAAGGGTGTATCATTATGTGGAGTTGTGGGTTGTGATATATGGACATTTGGATGACGTTGTTGTACTTGAATATGCTACAGTGATTGAGTGGGAACTATAACTGTATTCTTATGTTGTTGGGTTGTGGTCATGGGTGTGTATAGTGCCCATTGGGAAGTCTGAGTACCATATGGCAGGGCATGTTTGTGATAAGTGTGGGGTGATGGTTGCGCTTCAACCATACCTCATCGTGTTTTGTCTGTTGTTTTGGGCTAAATTAGACTATGTTTGCAGGTAGTCATGTCAGGTACCCAGCGACCCAGAAAGGAAGTAACCAATTTGAGCCAGAGGAAGCGAGTTTGGAGTGGGGGAAATGTGCCTCCCGCACCTGCAGTACCCAGGGGGAAACTAGGAGGTTTGGGTTGTGAGTTGTGGTCACAGAAGATAAACTCTGGTGGAAGAAGCACACAGAGGCATAATATTTTTCTGACGTGTGCATTGATAGAGATAGCCTAGCACATGAGTTTCCCAAAATCATAAGGCGTATCCAAGAACTTCAAATGGAGTTTATTTTTGCTGAGCCGACTGAGTGCAACTTACACATGGTCCAGGAATTCTATGCCAACTGGGCGACGGAGTCTAGATATCATTTTGTGAAGGTGCGGGGAGTGGATGTGACTCTCACTCCCGCAATTCTGAATGACATAGTTAGCACTTCACTAGTCGATGATCCATTGGTGCTGACAGGGTTGAATATTTGACCACCGTACCGGGCCATTCGACACACACTTTATGGCCCCAGTCTATGGTGCAGTGGACTAAGCACAACGCAAAGAGGTATCACCAATCTCTTCTTTATGCGCACATGCTCAGAGAAGCTCGGGTCTGGTTAAAAATCGTGATGCAATATTTGATACATGGGCTGCACTACACGGACATCACCTGGGATATAGTGTGTTTGGTCTACGCTTTGATGATGCCCACGGAGTTGAATATTGGGGCTGTGTTGAAATTGTCTCTGAGGAAGGCCCGGGTTCATAAAGGCGCGCATGTACGCATTTGGAGGTATCATTACTAGACTTTGTCGTGTTGCAGGTGTACCGGATGAGAGCTTGGACTATATGGATCCACTTTTCCCAGCGCCGGTAGATATAACAAACACAAAGGGGTCAGACAATGAGTTTGGTCCAACACTCACTACCGCGGAGCGCCATAGATGGGATGAGCTGATTATGGCCCAGATATATGGGCTGGAGATGTTGCTCCACCAAAATGGTTGTCGGGTGTCGACTGAGGTGCAATTGAAGGATGTAGAAAGGACATACCCGTTGAATGCATATGCTAAGGCCTTGCTTGGCATTGGTCCTACGTTTCATGAGTCGGTGGATGATGATATACCGACAGATGAGGATCGGTTGCGCACTGGCTTGGATGTGGACTCTGATTCTGAGACGGAAGAGGTTGACCATGCTTTGGCCGGTGATGAGGCCGACGGTGGAGATGCCATGGAGGACTGATCAGAGAGTGGTTCACCTTACCTCTGTACTATGTTTTATGATTTTGTGAAGCACTGGGGACAGTGCTCATATTTTAAGTGTGGGGTGGGGTGATATTATCTCAGGTTTGTATATATTAGTAAACATTTGTGTCGTATGTCTATCTTTTATTTTATGTTTTTCTTAGGGTTTCTTGGAGGTTGTTTTCGGTTCTTTGGCCAAGGAGAGTCCCTTTGAACCGTACAAAACACAAAAAGATTTTGTCTTATTAGGATTGAGTCAGTCGTCGTAGTTAAGTCGCATTGCCCTATTATAGATGGATGACGACTGTCTTAAGGGCAAATTTTTGTCATTGAGTTGTAGGTATGATATGTGCTGAAGCTTGAAATTCTGAAAGGAGATTGTATGAAAGCATGTCGGGAAATTGATATATGAATGCATTTGAATTCTTGTACTTGACTTTAATGATTACAACTTACGCTTAAATAGAACCTTGGCATGAACTAATTGTGTTGCCTGTGATTGATCCATCTTGAGTAGAACTTGTGTCATGAGGGGTGAGGTATTGTAGCATCCATGTAATGTATCTGAGTCATTGAAGCAAAATAAAAAAAGTGTTGTTTTGTTTAGGAGATGATAATAGGCTTTCTTTGATTTGTCCTGTTTATGTTAACCTTTTTAGAGAAAATATCCACAGTATTGCCCCATTGAGCCGGTTAGCCTTGTTTTTGTTCTAACCTGCTGAATTGAGCCGAATCCCTTTTATTGATACCGTTAGTTTTGATCCCAAAGTAATCCTTAATGCACTATGTTAGGATGAAAAAGTGAAAAGAATGGTAAAAGTAGATAGGGTGAAAATGCTTGGTTTGGTGGTAAAGAAAGAAAAGAGGTAGAACAATGATGTCCTTTAAGTTCCTAAATCTGTGATTGGTCCTGGTCCCTTGGACATTGTGCACTTCGACTAAGGTCAAAAGCCTAAGTTGAAGGTGGCTAATTTGGAGAATACCTTAATAATGGCCCTGGTCCTTACAAGGACAATGTGCACCTTAACTCGTGAGAAATCTATAAGTTGAGGGTGGCTATTGTTAAGTGTCAAAAAAACAATGTGTAGAAAATAAGGGCTCAAGGAAAAGAGAGGGCAAGGTTTTAAGTACAATTGGGAAAATTTGCAGAAAGGGGGACCCAAGGGAAAGAAAAAGTTGTGAATGTAGCAAGAAAATCAAAACATGTGCATTAGGGATGATATTCAATTTGTTGAGTTAAGTGTGCGGACTATTCCATTGCGTGATAGGCACTTGTTCTATAAAAGATAGGTGATATTTAATGGTGAACATGAAGCTGAATGCTTTGGTTGAAAACATTTGTCGAGTCAGTACTTGAAATGTATGATGTATGAAAGTGGTTCATGCCAATTGTAAAGGAGAACATGCATGCTTGAATTGTTAAAAGATCCTTGAAAGGAAGTAGTGGATGCACAAATACCAGAGTAGGGAGTCTAGGTCTAGGACTGGTTTAGGAAGTTGTTCGAGGACGAACAAAGCTCTAAGTGTGGGGTGGTGATCTTAGGCGTATTTATATGCCTAGGAACCAAATAACACCCGCATTTAAGCTAAGTTTGGAATCATTTTTATGTTAATTGATGGTCGTGTCAAGTCTTTTGAATGCATCTATACTAAACAACATGATTAGTTGTGTGGGTGAGTTTAAATGAAGGAACGAGCACTGAAAAGGGCATTGAGAAGCACGATAAGATCCAAGTAAAAAAGAAGCAAGAAAGAAGAAAGAAAAATAAAAGATCAAGGAAGATCCATACCCTCTTTGCGTCGCGGAGAGGGATTTTATTCTTACTCACGAATTAGCATTTGAGACAGAACGGTCTGTGATAGCCCCGCGTCATGGAGAAGAGAAAAAGTCCTCAAACGATAGTTTAACAATCCCTCTGCATCGCTCCCCAAAATGCCAGATTTGGTCGTTTCGACTTAATTATAAATAGACTCATATTTTATTTTATTATTTATTCCTTTTCTAAGTTTTGAGGAACGACGATTTGGAGAGCTATTTCATCTGGTTTTAGGGTTCATTCCTAAACTCTTTTACTTTCGATCTATTTATGATATTTGAATATTGCTTAATCAAAATTCTTGTTATGAGTATCTAATTTCCTTAATTATACGGCTGTGGCTACATGATGATTGTAAATTATTGAAGTTTTATGGATTGACATTAACTATCATATGAATCTCTCTTATGTTCTTGTTTTTCGTATTTCGTGCTTGATCACCACTGAAATAAACATCTTGTCTGAATTGAACTTGGGAGAGGAATAAGAGGATAGAACGTGGGGCATGAGGAGAATGATTTTCTCTTAAGAATTAGAATTAATTTGTATCCAGGATAGGGATATACCTAGAGACCTTGTTTGGTCATTAGACAGGAAGAAATCATAATGCTCGATAATTGGTCCAGCTTATCCCCGCTCAACGATGTAGTTAGGTTGCCATTTATTGTAGGCGATTAGAGGTCGGGAGACCATAATCATATATTTAACCCTATGATGATTGATTCGATAGTTGATGAATATCCGTTTAACAAGATAATGTGCATAATTCCTGATGTGAGCTACATCCCTGGACTTTACCCAATCATTGTTCGAACCCTTGAGAAACTGAATCACTTTAATTTGATAACATTTGTCTTTAATTGAAAGTATAGGTAAAATCAAATTATTCTAATCGTGAATCTCTGTGAGCACGATATCCGACTCTTAATAAGAGCTACTTTAATACTTGAACGACCACGTACACTTGTGTGTGTTATTGGACGCAACAGGGTTCCAGACTCAAAACTACAGAACCTGGGTTGGGGCGCACTGAGTGGCGCGACACTCCAGAGCCCAAACTTCAGACACTGATGTGGGGCGCACTTTTGCCCCACCCCTTTTCCCCAGAATTTTGACGAATTTTCATGTTATTTTTTCGACCCTAATTCGTCTAGAATCGATTGGTTCCTTCCCCAAACACTTAGATTCGAATACCCAACTAAAGTATACAAGAATCTACTAAAAAACAACCTCAAATCTCATGAAACTAACTCAAGAACTCAACAATCAAGATCCCAATAGAAACTTCAACAAAATCCACCAAGAACTCAATTACTCTACTTTCAAGAACATATTTATGCTGAATTAAATCATGAATGGCTAGTGGGTGAACGAACCCAACTCTAAGTGATCTTACATACCTCGTAGGGATTAACCCTTGGCGAAATCCACAAGCAAAATCTCAAGAACGATGATAAACTTTGGCTTTTCTCCTCTTTTCTGTTCTCTCAAAGCCCTAGTGTAATTTTGTAAAGCGTAAACTGAACCAAATCAGTTTAGACCCCAATTAAATTACTAAAAACAAATTAAACCAATTGGGTAGAGAAAAGACCAAAATACCCCTCTTAAATCCGGGTAACTTTCCATATCTAGACAACCCAACTTCGAACGGGAATATCTCCTTCATACAAGCTCGAAAATTAGCAAACTCGGTGGCGTTGGAAAGATAATTCGAAGACTTTTCACTTAATATCTTATGGCACATCTAAATCATTTTGTACTGACAGTTATGGTCATTTGAAGTTGACCCAAGACTCATACTTAACATAACTTGCCAATATTTTCAAATTTAATCTTTCCAAAAAGTGGTTTCTTTCTAATTCTAGTTTATTTCAAACAGAGGGGTGTTACATTATGCTTCCTCTTATCTTTGTTATCTATTCAGTATGCTTGTGATATGCTAGACTCAAGGTTAGCTTGGGGTCACTCGTGATCCTAGGTCCCGTGTTATGTTTAGGAGGTAGCCTTAGGGCGTGACACTGTCATAAGGTAACACTCATCCTTTGATATCTAATGAGTTATTTGTTAGAGTTTTGTTATTGTGAGAATCAAAAATATTATCAGTTTCTCTTGTAATTGTGATATGTTAGCATTACCCTTCTGCTGTCCAGACTCATTCCCTGTCTTAGCTCTCTTGTTTCGGAACTCTTCCCTATCTTTCAGCTTTTCTTCCTCAACATGTTGTACATGGATCATCAGTCTTGCTATGTCCATATCTTTTATCAGCATAGATGTCTTGCCTTCCTTACTTGACAGACGAGACAACCCAGCAACGAACAAACTCATCCTGTTTCTCATGTCAGCAACCATCTCCAGAGCATACTGGGAAAGTTGTGTGAACTTTAGACAGTACTCATGAACACTCATAGATTCCTGCTTAAGAGTGAGGAATTCTTGTGCCCTCGCTTCTCTAAGTTCAAGGGGAAAGAAAAGCCCCAAGAAAGTCTCCTCAAAGAAAGCCTAACTCACAAATGGTGCACCTTCAGCTCTATTCTTTTTCCATTGATCAAACCAGATTCTAGCGACACCCTTCATTTGGTATGCAGCTAGTTCTACCCTCTCAGCATCAGTAATGTGCATAATCTCAAAAACCTTCTAAAGCTCTTCAACAAAGTTTTCTAGATCCTAAGTGACACTTGAACCAGTGAAGCTTGAAGGATTCATCCTTAAAAATTCACGGATTCTAGAATTATCAGCCACTTCATGTCGATTATCTCTATGTCCAACTTGATTGGTCACAGCTTGACTCAATATCCGGATAGCTTCCTGGAACTCAGCATTGGTGACCTCTCCTTGGGGTTGCACTACAGGTGCATTAGGTACCTTTTTGTTTATATGGTTCAACATTCCTTCTAGCGGGATGACCTCTGGCATCTCTTCGTGGAGGCATGATCTGAAAGATATGCGCAAGCACAAATTAGAAGAAATTTTTAGAGATAAACTCTATCACACGAAATGAGTATGAAAGAAGTGAGATAGTTCCTAAGTGTTACAGTCTCCTAATTATAGATGTGGTGCGCTTCACACCGATAACTAAGACTCTACAAACACGGCTTCATAGACTCCATAGGACTCTTAAACTCTGTGCTCTGATACCAAGTTTGTCACGCCCCAAGCCTACACCCTAGGTGGGACAGGCACTCGAGAACCATTGATGGCCCCAATCGAACCCTTGGCTTGGCTTACTATTCAGGGGAAAACTTACTCATGATAAAAGTACTTTAAAAAGTAAACTGAAAGCTCAATAGATAACTTAGAATGTTTTATAAATAAACATTCACTAGCCAAAGCTGCAACTCAAGTCTCAACATAACTGAATGGAAATGGAAAGACTCATGAACTAATAATAACAAACTATCCATGAAACCTCTAACAACTGAGATGGACATCAGGACAAGACCCACGACATCCTAATGAACTAGAATACTGAAAACAATAAAAAAGGGGATCCTCCGGAAGCAAGATGGCTCACCAACAACTCTGAAGCTCAACTGGATCAATGATGTACTGGATGCTGATCCTGGTTACATGTATCTGCATCATAAAGATGCAGGCCAAATGGCATCAGTACATTGAATGTACGAGCATGCGAGGGGAATTCTAAAACAATACATAAGCTTGAAAGAAACTGAAGGAACATACCTGGTCTCAACTCAACTCATTTCAATATAAAGCAATAATATAAAGCAGTATAAAGAAAAGCTTTAAAAACATGTGTATAAAAACTCTGTGTATTGAAGAATACAATAGTAACTCAGTTTATATGCAAGGATACAATATAAACTTTGTGTGTATATGAAAAATACAAAATAATTGTGTGTACATAAGAATACAAAATATCTCTGTGTATGTAAGAATACAAAATATCTCTGTGGGAGTTTCTCTAACCAAAAACCATCACTTTGAGCTATGTGATGATACAATATTTTGCCTCACTCTGTCAGGCCGTCCTATACCTTGTCGGGGGTATAGAACCTAACTACTAAGTGGATCCACTAGTCTATGCTAAAAATCACTAAGGAATCATCTAAAAAGTATGACTCTTTTCTACCCATGTTGGCTACACGGTTTATGGAGACCATGAATTATCTGAACTCAACTTGTCCCCAAATCGGTGCTCAATACTACTCTCAAAATGTAACGATCTCATATGTTTAAAACATAACTCTTTCTGTGGTTTGAGATAATTGCTCAAAACTAGCCCAAGGGCTCTCTTGGAAATCAGTGTTTCCTCTCTTGCTTAAATGTGAAAACATTTACTCTTTACTCAAAACTAGCTCAAAGACTCTTTTGGAAATCAATGTTTCATTTCTTGTTTAAATGTGAAAACATTTACTCTTTGGGAATACATATTCCCATATACTCTTTTGAAGAAAATGAACTTCATTCGTTACTCTTTACTCAACTCAAAACTCAAGTCTTAAAACAAGTTTAAAGCATTTGCAAAAGACTTTTGAAAAGACTCTAAGAACTTCTCTAGACTTAGCTCTTAACTTTCCTTGAATTTGAATTATGGATTCAAGGTTATGATTAATGTTTATGGATGATCTCATAATGTTTAGACGTACCTTAGAGTGTAGAAATCAACTAGTAAACATAGGTATGATTCAAGAGAACTTGAATGGAAAGAAGTGGGAAAGGGTAGAGGACCTGACGACCATGGCGTACTAAGTGGCGCAGGGCGCCAGACTTAAAACTACAGAACCTGGGTTGGGGCGCACTGAGTGGCACGGCGCCCTAGAGCCCAAACTTTAGACACTGATTTGGGGAGCACTAAGTGGCGCGGCACCGCACCCCTTTTTCCCAGAATTTTGACAAATTTTCATGTTCATTTTTCGACCCTAATTCGTCTAGATTCGATTGGTTCCTTCCCCAAATATTTAGATTCGAATACTCAACCAAAGTATACAAGAATCTACTCAAACACAACCTCAAATTTCATGAAACTAACTCAAGAACTTCTCAAGAACTCAACAATCAAGATCCCAATAGAAACTTCAACAAAATCCACCAAGAACTCAATTACTTTACTTTCAAGAACATAAATACGCTGAATTAAATTATGATTGGCGCTTGGGTGAACGAGCCCAACGCTATGTGATCTCACATACCTCGTAGGGATTAACCCTTGGCGAAATCCGCAAGGGAAATCTCAAGAACGATGATGAACTTTGGCTTTTCTCCTCTTTTCTCTTCTCTCAAAGCCCTGGCACAATTTTGTAAAGCGTAAACTGAACCAAATAAGTTTAGACCCTAATTAAATTACTAAAAATGAATTAAACCAATTGGGTAGGAAAAAAGACCAAAATACCCCTCTTAAATCCGGGAAACTTTCCATATCTAGATAACGCAACTTCGAACGGGCATATCTCCTTCATACGAGCTCGAAAATTAGCAAACTCGGTGGCGTTGGAAAGATAATTCAAAGACCTTTCATTTGATATCTTATGACACATCTAACTCATTCTTTACTGAGAGTTACGGTCGTTTGAAGTTGACCCAAGACTCATACTTAACATAACTTCCAATATTTCCAAATTTAATCGTTCAAAAAAGTGGTTTTTTTCTGATTCTAGTTTCTTTCAAACAACGGGGTGTTACATTATGCTTCCGCTTATCTTTGTTATCTATTCAGTATGCTTGTGATATGCTAGACTCAGGGTTAGCTTGGAGTCACTCGTGATCTTAGGTCCCGTGTTACGTTTAGGGGGTAGCCTTGGGGCGTGACACTGTCATAAGGTAACACATCTCCTTTGATATCTAATGAGTTATTTGTTAGAGTCTTGTTATTGTGAGAGTCAAAAATATTATCAGTTTGTCTTGTAATTGTGATATTTTTATTATTTTATTAATTTAGTCAAAAGGCACTTCTAAAACATGACATATTATGAGTAAGAAGCAAAAGATAATCATCTTTTTTGTTTGATAATCATTTTATTTCAAAATGTGATGCTTGAGTATTAGAATAGTCATAATTTTATCGGATGGACCAAATGATGGATGAAAACTTCAAATGTCGGACAGTTAAAAAGAATAAAAGAAAATGTAAAAAGGCTAGACAACTTAGTAGTTACTTATTTTAGAATATGATGCTAAAGTATGATCACTTTGTTCTTTTATCATATAGAAAAAACAGTGACAAAGAAAATAAGAAAACAAATGAGAGGAATAAAATACGAATTGATGAAGAAGATGGTAATCCTAGCCTTTTTGGATCTTCAAATACTGAAAAAGTAGAAGACTTTTCCTTGTTAGATCCATAATCTAGTTATATTTTGCATCAAATATTGATTTTAAAGATTTTGATCTTGAAGTTACGGATGATATCCCCTGAAAATCAAGAGGTGTTTCAGATTTGAAGTCTAATATTAATAAAGGTAGAAATAAGTATAACATACTGGATCAAGAAAAATCAACTTCCTTGATGATGGTCTGACTATACCAGATGACTTGTATGCACCAAAAGGTTTTACATGAAAGGGCAATGCATATGCAATTTGAAAAATGTTAGAACAATTAAGAGTGGAAAATGTAAAAAAACTGTACAACTTAGTAGTGACTTATTTTAGAGTGTGGCGCTTAAATCTTATAATTACGATTATTTTGATCTTTTATCATATGGACAAGTGATTCAACAAGGGAAAGAAATAAACAAAGAAGAGGCATAAAATACTAATTGATGAAGTCTTTTTTTCTCTACAGTCTAAAATCTTTCCATTCACTTGGGAAAGCCTATACCCGAAAGAGGGAAATCCTCTATCTCAGATTTTTAAATATTGCGACAGTGGAGGACTTTCCCTTGACAATTCCACAACCTAGTCTAAGTTATGCATCAAATACTCATTTTGAAGATTTTGATCTTGAAGTTGAGGATGACATACGTTGAAAATCAATAGGTGTTTCAGGGTTGAAATTGAAGTCTAGAATCCAACAAACACAAAAACAAGAATAATCTCCTCATGAAAATCTTATATTTCTTGAGGAGGATCATGACAAATCAACTGTCACACCCCGAGACTACACCCCGAACGTGGCTGGCACTCGAGAACCATTGTTGGCCCCAAGCAAACCCTTGGCATGGCTTACTTACTCAGTGGAAGACTCTAAGCATTATTACAATGATCAAATGCACTTACTCAATGGTTTAATAAAATAACTTAGAATGTTTAAAAGTCAACATTCAACTTGGCCAAAATGGCAACTCAAGTCTTAACATATGAAATGATAATGTAAAGACAACTGAACTACTAACTGTCTAACTATCTATGAAGCCTATAAAACAAACAGGGATGTCGGGACAAGACCCCCGATCATCCTAACAATGAAATAATGAAAGCAAATGATCAAAAGAGTCCTCTGGAATGCAAGGAGGCTCACCAACTGACTCTGAGTGCTCATCCTGATCAACAAGGCGCTGGATGCTGATCCTGGTTACCTGCGTCTGCATCATAAGACGATGCAGG
>NW_006239124.1:319294-320092 GCF_000226075.1 Solanum tuberosum
GAAAAGGATTCATCTAAAAAGTATGACCCTTTTTCTACCCATGATGGCTACATGGTTCTATGGGGGCTGTGGGTTCCTTGAACACTCCCCCAATTCGGTGCTCAATACTACTCCCAAAATATACTTAGCTCATATGTTTGTAAAAACAAAACTCTTTCTTTGAATTGAGGTAATTACTCAAAACTTAGCTTAAAAACTCTCTTGGAATCGATGTTCCCTTTTCTTGCTCAAATGTGAAAACATTTTTAAACTCTTGGAAATACTTAGTTCCCTTATAATTTTTTTGAGAAATGAACTAAACTCTTTACTATTTGCTTAACTTGAAACTTAAGTCTTAAAACAAAGTTAAAGCATTTGTGAAAGACTTTTGAAAACTTTATAAACTTCTTTTGACTTGCTTCTTAACTTCTAGACTTGACTCTTAACTCCTCTTGACTTTGATCCTAACTTTCCTTGAATTGGATTATGGATTCAAGGTTCATGATCTCATGTTTATGGATGATTTCATGATGTTTATATGTACCTCAGAGTGTTGGAATCAACTAAGAAACATAGGTACATTGCTAAGGAACAAGTACGAAAAGATGGGGAACGAATGGGGAGAACTAGCGTCCCTGGCGCGGGGAGTCAACCCTCAAAATTCAGAAACTGGTCTGGGGCGCGCTGGCTGGCGCGGAGCCCCAAGGGTGAAAGTTCATAAACCTTTTTGGGGCGCGCTGGCTGGCGCGGCGCCCCACCCCTATCCCCATGTGTTTGACGACTTTTCTTCTTCGTTTTTCATCTCTAAACCCTCTAAAC
>NW_006239124.1:321025-321886 GCF_000226075.1 Solanum tuberosum
AACTTCAACTTTTCTAAACTGACTAAAATCTGACTTTACCCCAATTAAACTCCTAAAAATGAATTAAAACAATTGGGTAAGGAAAAGGCTAAATTACCCTTCCGAAATCCGGATTGGACTTTCCTTATTCGAACAACCCAACTTCCAAAGGGAATATCTCACTCATACAAACTCGGAATTGCGCAAACTCAGCGGCGTTGGAAAGATTATTCCAAGAGATTTCCTACAATATCTAGAATTATACCTAACTCATCCTGAGCTAGAAGTTATGGACGTTTGAAGTTGACCAAAACTCAACTTATTCTAACTTAACAAAATTTCCAGATTTTCATTCTTTCCAAAAACGACTATTTTCAATTATTAACTCCTTCCTACTTATTTCAATTTGCGAGATGTTACATCAACTTTCTTAGTAATGGTCTGATTGTACCAAATGACTTGTATACATCAGAAAAAGTTGTATGAAAGGACAATGCATCTATTACTGGAAGAATGTTAGAGCAATTAAAAGTGAAAAAACTTAAGACAAAAAAGGATAATGGTAAGGTACAACCGTGACAAGTTTAATAGTAGATATACTATTTTGCTATTTTGTTTCATCTTTTTGAGATTACAATGTCATGAACAAACTTGTTTATGAGTTAATTTTTTTTGTATTTGAAGGCCACAGTAGTGACGGAATGATTATATATGTACTAAACTAACTTCTTTATGTTCGAATTAGTTTCTTTCAATATATATGAAGTGTTCAAGATTAGTTTCTTTTCAATATTTGATCTTGCAATTTTGTTCGGGTACTGAATTAACTTCTTTATGTTCAAAACATTTTTTTGTCGATATATATATATATATATATATATA
>NW_006239124.1:330689-347702 GCF_000226075.1 Solanum tuberosum
TATATATATATATATATATATATATATATATATACATATATATATATATAATGTTTACAATCAGTTTCGTTTCCATATTTGATCTTGCAATTTTGTTCAGGTTCTATTAGTGTGTAAAAAATGATCATGAGTGATTAGTACAAATATTAACATTACTTCAACAACTACACATTACTTTAACAACTATACATTGCTTCATATTAATATGTGATTGATTGGTACATTCAATAGAGATTTCATATTCAGTATATTATTTACAACTAAACATTACTCATAAATATTAAATAGTTTCACATCAATACATGAATGCGTAATACATTTATTGCAAGACCAAAAAGAAGGATAAGAGTCATACTTCAACAACTAAGCACCTCACACAAGATGGATATTCCAAGAGCCTCACTACATCACAAAAGACACTAAACACTTAACAACTGATTTCACTTTGTCATCAAGGTAGCTACAAATCCAACAAAAAAATGAAATCATGAATTTGTATTTTAACTTACAGTATTTCTCTTCAAATATCCCAAGTTTGTCCACTTCGAAATCATTAGTTGCATCTAGGATTAGAATTTTTTTAACAAATGACCTCTTTCAATTTTCAATTTTTTCATTGCAATTCTCAAATTCTCCATTTTAATCTTAAAATTATTTGTTTCAATCTTTACATCTTTCAATTACAACTCTAAATTACATAGGTAAACTATTTCGGAAAAATCTTGATCCTCTCATTCTTAATATCCACATGAAGAAAATTGTCATAACAGTCAAAAATACAATAATAACAATAATTAAGAACAAAATAAATTAAATAATAGAAACAAACCAGTTCAAAAACCATATTTACATCCGTATGAGAGCATCTGGAAAATCTTCTTTCCGAATTAGATTTAGTACCTGAACTCAAACTTCTGACCACCAAACCATAAACACATTTTCTTTAAGATGAATAACTATTTTGTGACATTAGAAAAACTATCGAAGGGAAGGAGAAGATATTTGAAGAACTACTGTAGGGGACGGTGGAAACAATTGAAAGAAATATCAGTGGATTCCTGATTTGAAAGTTTTTTAAAGTGTTTTTTGAGAATGGATAAGGAAAATGAGTTAAATATTTTATTGAGTTAAGTTCTTAGAGGGACCGGGGCATGTGTTTAAAATGAAAATGAATCGTGTAAAAGAATTTAGGTTATTTTTTATTGATTTGAGAATTTCGTCCATAGAGGGGTATAGATGACAAGTTTATTAATGGTAAGGTAAGAACAACTTGATTTTAACGGTAAAGATAAAATCAACTAATAATAAATCAAAGTTGAGAAATATCTTTTATCCTTTTCTCTTTAAAATATGACATTGCGATTAATGTTATGTCGTAAAAAAAGAATTAAAAGTTATTTTTCTTGTCAAGATATATCTCAAATATATATATTTTGAAGCAAAGGGATATTTTCTGAAATTACTTTGGAATGGAGCAATTTCGAGTATTTACATTCAATTTTGGTCTATCTTTTGTACTTTTCTCATATTTAAAAATATAGTACATTCAAATATGAATATTATTAAGATTTTTTTTTATAAGGATGTATAATCAAACACAATTTAAAACTATATAGTTTTAAATAGTGAAAAAATTAATATCATTTAATCAAATCCCATTTAAAATTTTATGAACAACAATAATATTTAGGAAAAAAGGACGAATTTACCCCCGAACTTTGATAAATGGTACGTCTATGCCCTCTGTTATACTTTGGGTCCATCTCAGCCCCTGCCGTCCAATTATCGGTACACACATGCCCCTCTCACTAACGGTCCCCTCATCCTTTACACGTGTCTTAAGCCTAATCAACTACTCATTTGACCATTGTTTTTAACCCATAAACTAACAACCCGCCCCATAAACCCATACCCACCCGATTCCCTCTAAAATATCCTAAGTCAATTAAAAGACCCAAATCTTCCGGGTCTCTGTTCCTATCTATAATGCATTGTTAAACAAAATTAAATACAATTTTAATACAAAATTTATCCATTACAAATTTCTATTTTTTTTAATAGTGTTTTGAGCTAAACTTACAACAAAAACAGCTACTGAATTACACAAAATGGGAAACAAAATTAGATATATAAACACATAGTTACGATCCTCCTCACTAACAACAACATGAAGAAGAAAAAAGAAAAATAAAATTCAATTTATTTTTTAAAACTAAGGGATAATAAATAGATATAAAAACTAAAACGATGGAACAACGCCCTATGATGCATCGGCGGCGATGAGTGAATCGATTTTAATTTCAGTACGTTTAGCGAATCTCCCTTTGATTCTGGGTCGAGTCTCAGCATAAGCTTCTCTAGAAGAATATCGAATCGTCTTCTCGAACTTTCTATTCTTCCTCTTCTCTCTATACCTCATTACCCTTGCTTCTCTGTCTAAACCAGAAACTGCATTCGGCACGGCGTCGGCATCGGCGTCGGCGTCGGCACCAGCACCGGCTGATGAGTTCATCACAAAAGTGTTTGATACATCCGTCATTGCACTGTGGTCTGGTACAACTCCGACGTCAAGAAATGATGATGAAACCTGTTAGTTAAACAAAAGCAAAATGAGATCGATTCACGTGAAGGAAGAGGAAGAAGGAAATAGACGAGAGAAGATACAGATGCATACACTTTGGCTAATGGATTGAGAGGTGAAATTGTACATGTAAGGTTTAGATCCAACGAAATCGATTTCGTAGGTAGGGAATCCATCAACGACTGGACCTGGTAAATGAGTACTTGTTTCGTTGTTGTTCTGCACCGGCACAACTCTGTCGGAGCTGTAATGGCCGTGTTGATGCTGTTGATGATGAAGAATATGCGGTTTTTGCTCACATGACATTAGATCTATATCTAAATACGAATCCATATCATTAAACAAGTAATAAATCTGATCATTCCCTTCTTTCGGCGTCGGAAGGATCCACGATGTTGCTTCAGCTTCTTCCTCCGGTTGAGAAGGATTCTCATCAGTACTATCAAAGTACTTCTCATCATCAACAGCATCAGCATCAACATCATCACCGCCGTGAGATTTCTCACCAGTACTATAAAAGTACTACTCAATTCTCATTTTTCAACTCTATTGTGAGAGGAACGAGAGACCCGAAAGATTTGGATCTTTTAATTGATTTAGGATATTTTAGAGGGAATTGGGTGGGTATGGGTTTATGGGGCGGGTTGTTAGTTTATGGGTTAAAAATAATGGTCAAACGGATAGTTGATTAGGATTAAAACACGTGTACAGGATGAGGGGGGCGTTAGTGAGAGGGGCATGTGTGTACCGATAATTGGACGGCAGGGGCTGAGATGGACCCAAAGTATAACGGAGGGCATAGACGTACCATTTATCAAAGTTTGGGGGTAAATTCGTCCTTTTTTCCCTAATATTTATCAAATATTTATTTTATACTTAATGAGATAATTTATTACCATACAACTATATATAATTTATTTTAAATAATAAAATAAAATTATTTAATCAATACTGTTTTAAAATAATAAACTTATGAATTAATATGGGGCAGCACGGGTCAAAAGTAAGAAAGAAAAAACAAATTGGCTACCACACTTGTGATGACGTGGAGGTCCCAATAGTGATGGGTAGCACCTCTTCTGATGACGCGCAACACCCAATAATGTCTCTCCAGGTCAGCAACAAGACGTGACCGGCTAATTCAAGTCACCATCGTAGACACACTCTCCAACACTTATCTTCATACGCAACTGGTTCCGCCATTAACCAGTTAACTTCATCCGCCAGTATAAATAGTTTCCCCTCATTTCACCACTGATGAAAACCCATTTCATTAGAGAGATTGAAAATTTGAACGCTTTTTCTGTTGTTTCAATCTTCTTTTTCCGGTGAATTTCCAGCGGCGTTAGTGTGTGGTGTTTGATCAATTATAAGGAAGAAATCATGTTTCTGGTGGATTGGTTCTATGGAGTGTTGGCATCACTAGGGTTGTGGCAGAAGGATGCGAAGATCTTGTTTTTAGGGCTTGATAATGCTGGCAAAACCACCTTGCTTCATATGTTGAAAGATGAGGTTCGTTTCGTTTCTCTCCTTCCTTTTTTTAAGTCTAAATTCAATGAAGAACGAATTACAAGTACATGACCATATAGGTGATACTAATTACTAAGCTTAGTTGTGACATCAGGTACGTGTTTCTCAAGATCCTGATTAGAGACTAAGCTAATGATTTTTTTGAAATTTTATAGAACCTGAATTATGCCTAAACAGACAATGATTACTAGCGTTAGAATCAAATGGATCTTAATAGATGGTGAAACTCTCTACTTTAAGAAAACTTTGTTTTAAATGACAACCTTTTTACATGCACTAGGTGATTCTTCTCATCTGTGCGTCTTGATGGAAAGAGTTATCCCGTGGAAATTGGAATTAGTTGAGGCTTGAACTTATATTGAATGCGGATAATATAATTTTTGTTATAGCTGTTGCAGCCGCTGAAGCAGCCATTGGCCTGGCTATTGTTTCATCAATTTACCATAACAAAAAATCAACTTGTATCAACCAATCAAATTTGTTGAATAATTAATATTAATTATCTGGATTCTAATAAAGCTGGGCCCGGACACCACGGTCATAAAAAGAACAATCTAATTACTTGCACTGGAACGGAATGAATACAAAAAATTGATATAGCTGACCTCAACTAGCTTCCAATGGAGTCTATTATGTATATGTGGAGTTGATTTTGCGTAACGTGTTTTAAGTACATGGTGTTTATTGATGGAGATAGTAAATGATAGTATGCTTAGGAGGTTGAGTTATTGAAACCAGTTGATTGAATTTTTTATTGGTATCACTATTTTGCTTATAAGGGTGGTGCTGTATTGCTTGCTGACTACATTCATGTTAAAATTGATGCAGAGATTGGTGCAGCATCAACCTACACAGTACCCCACATCAGAGGAGTTGAGTATTGGGAATATCAAGTTCAAGGCTTTTGATTTAGGAGGACACCAGATTGCTAGAAGAGTCTGGAGAGACTACTATGCCAAGGTGAATACTTATATGGTTAAGAACAGCTGTTTACTCATTCCGAAACGGGTTATTATATACACTTTCTAGTTGTGTATCACATTAATCATTATGGACAGACTTATCGTTTTGGAATGCAAGTTGTGACATTTTGGCTTTAATCAGGTTCAATGTTGTGCATCATTAACATCATGTTTTTTTGGGAAATCAGTATTGACATGAATGCTATGCAAGTCTGTTGTAACTACTTCCATAATTTGCGTTGCCCACACTCTACTTGCTGTTTGACAAGCAAGTTTTCTCATTTGCAGGTGGACGCTGTTGTTTATCTTGTGGATGCAAATGACAGAGAGAGGTTTCCAGAGGCAAAGAAGGAATTGGATGGGCTTCTGTCAGATGAGTCGTTAACAAATGTCCCATTTCTCATTTTGGGAAACAAGATTGATATACCATATGCTGCTTCAGAAGATGAGCTGCGTTATCACTTGGGCCTAACTGGTGTGACCACTGGCAAGGGTAACGTCAACCTTGCTGGTACCAATGTCCGTCCAATTGAGGTGTTTATGTGTAGCATTGTGCGCAAGATGGGATATGGTGAGGGCTTCAAATGGATGTCGCAATACATCAAGTAGGAGAGTCAACCATAACGAACTTGTTGGCTAAGTTCTTCTTTTGTGATCCCAATCGGTTGGTTGGGGTGTGATGGGGGGAAGAACACAGAGAACTTCTCCCAATCAGGAAAGTAGCATGTCAGGTTACATTGTATTGGATAAACGCTACAGCTTTGCACTAGCTTGTTTCTAGTTTTATCTGTACTCTTTTTGGATAGAAAGTTTGTACAGGGAAAGCACAATAACGAAAAAAGGGCAGTCCTTGTTCTTCATTTCTTGGGTAAAGTCAGTCGTCAACTCTTTTTAAGGGTAAACTTTTTACTCATTCAATTTCCTTCAACTACCTTGCCAAAATGACCTAATAATCCTATCCTATGAAACAATACTATATTTTCAAAACTAGCAATAGTCTTGTAACCAAACATATACAACCTCTAACCAATTTCAAAAAACTAGAGATTTAAGAGGTCTCTCTCTCTTTCATCCTATCTTCTCCTCACAAATCGTAGTCATCATTGTTGTACTGTTCTCACGTACGTGCTCTATTGCTACTGCCGGTGTGCCGCCGCACTCATCCATGGCTTCCCAACAGGAAAATTGCCATAATTTCGCCAGAAAATCAAATGATTAGATCTCCTCGTTGCCCTTTTTTGTTTCACCAGAGTTTTTCTTCTTGGATGAAGTTCTCTCCCAGGGCTTCTGAACTTCTTCTCTCCGTGTTCACTTATATATATTAATAATGCTCAAAATTACACCTTGCGATGCAAAAGATTTCCCAATCATTGGACAATTTTAGAACACTAGGAATATTTATAATTTTCGGGGATCGGAGCTTAGAATATTCAGACAACATGGGATCTTGTGCAAACGTTCATCATCATGGCTATAAAGCTCCATGCGGTTTTCCTTTACTCACAATACTATCTTTATCTCGTTTTTATTTATATTTTCGAACATATCTAATTGCTAATAACTAAATCTAACAAGTTAAGACAAATATATGTTATAGTGATACATAACATAAAAAATAAACATTCAGCAGATATACGATGAGATACACCAAACATACATTCCCCTTCCTTGGTGTGATTGGTGCCTTCGACACTGTTCTGCATAAACTTTTTGTGTAAACAAGCAACAAAATACGGAGACTAACAACTAAAATATAGACTTCAATGGTAGAAAAAGAAATTTCAAATGTGCACAACCTATGGAGCGATAGTTTTAGGGATAGAAATTTTTTAAATTGAGGTTATGAGAGTGAAACTGGGAATGTCCATGAAAAAAGTCAAAATAGGGGATTCACTTTTCCTTAAATCTAATATTCATGCTAAACGTAGTAAATAGTTGATAATGTTTATACCAAGAGTAATATTAGTCTTATATATTTACCCCGTGTATAAAGACGTCATTAAAAGATTCAAGGCATCCAAGATCAACTACTTATTGTGCCATTGAATCCAAAATCATTGATCATGACTATCATTGACGTGCTTGTGATTCTTACGTGGGCTCGATTATATGGTCCATGCCCCATTTGAACATAGAATAGTCTAGCCAAAGCATACAATCATTACATATCATGAAATCAATACTGCAAATATTTGACATCTTAGTCAGGCAATACACTCGCTGAGACCACACTTAAACTCCCACAACAACAGGTACTGAGTGCCAACCCACGCTTTTCTAAAACATTTGGAGGGTCGAAGCTGCGATGATAACACAATCTACCAATTTACAACATCTCTACCAATGTACAAACTGATTTGTACAATAAGCACACATAACCTATTCTTTTCAGTAGCTTCAACCAGGCAACTCTTTCGTTCTATAGGGATCACGTTTGTGGGAGGGGGCAGGGGCAATATCATAATGCTTTTTGGAGGGTGGTTGCTAGCCTGGGTTACTGCTGTAGCTCCAAATATTTCAGGGAAGTACTTGTTCCTTATCTTCTTAACCCATCTGGTTATCAGGATTGAGAAGCCTTTTGTATTCCAGCTGCAAAACAGCAAATATGGTAAATGTCAAGTGATGAATAACATCTTGAAGTTTGTCTCCCCAGTTCATCAATCGAAAAAAGATAACAGAAAAAAAGAGCTTCCTTACTGCAGCATTATTATGTTCCATCTTCATCCTACTATATTCTTCTTGTGCTCGCTTTGAACGAAACATGGCCTGAACTCGTACAACAGACCTTTCAACACGCTCTTCAGCTTGTTTCCTACTGGCTCGGAAGAAGTCCTCCACCTCACCATCAGGTTTGATATCCACTGATTCACTAGATTGAACCTGAAGACCACGAAAGCCTTTTCTCTTCAAACGCCATCGTAAGACTGCCTTTTCAAGCACCCCAACAGACCAAACTATCTTGCGATACTGCTTCCGTTCTTGGAAACCACGGAACACGGCCTGCATAAACCAGAGTCGGATTCCACTATTTAAATTTGTCCCATCTGCTTACTTAAATTATTTACCTTATCCAACCCCCCTCCCCCCCAAAAAAAAAACCAGTCTACACTCTACAGTAATAGCCCCGAGCAGTATCAACAGAATAGCATTAAGTAGCATATTGAAAAGAAAAGAGCATCCATTGCAGGTTAATAGCAATATTCGAAATTTGAGGAAATTAATGTGGAGACAACAAGGTATAATCTCTTTTGCCAATTCATGAACATAATGCGCACCTCATCTCAGTGAGCAGATCACATGAAAATTAAGGGAAAATGGAACACCAGTACTAACTTGGACCAACCAGACACAGTTTATACTTTCAGATCTTTTGATGGAAGAGATGGCTCTAATTATTCAGCCAAACTTATGAGAAAGGGCAACTTACTTGAATTTTGATCGCATGACGCCGCATGGTAAGAAAGTCTTTCCGCATTTTCCAAGTTCGGAACCTATATTGGATTCGGGCAGCAGCAGCCAGTTTTTTACGCGACTCATAATTGCGGAAAGCATGCTGTATCTTCATAGCAGCAACTATATTACGTGCTTCTGTCTCTGGATTTAAAGACTCAACAGCTTTGGTCTGTAGTTTGAATGACTGTTCTCTGAATGCAGCCTGTATACGTGCAGCAGCATCAGCAGCAGTACGATAAGCTGTCAAAGTATCTTTTAGATACAGCTCCTCCTCTGTGAAGTTTTCAGGGTTTATAGGTTCAGTAGTGATCTGCAGTGAACCACTAACATTTCCAGCCAAGGTCATAGCCTCAAAGTGTGCAACTAAAGCCTTCTCCGCAAGATAAGCCCCCAAACCGTCGAAACCATTTTTAGATGCAAGATCAGCAGCAGTGGATCCATCAGGGTTCTCTGAATTGGGGTCTGTGACCAAATTTGGTTTTGCACCAGCAGATAGAAGGGTCGCAACCATTTTCTCCCTGATAATCAGAACTCCCAATAATAAGCAACCAATATGCTGGAAAAATTGTAATATTCAAAAATAAATTTGTCCTAATTATGTCTTCATTTCCTTTAAGAAAAATCCTTTTTCTGGTTGGGGGAGGGAGGAAGGAGGAAAGGGGTCGCGCGGTTCAGACATTTGGTGGACAGCAGTAAAAAATATACTCAAATCAGAAGAAACTCCATGATTTTTTTCAACCAGTGTTCTTAAAAGTGAAAGTGCAAAAAAAAGTGACAACCTCCATCGGATTTGAAGCAAAAGCAAGTAATCACAAGCTTTTTTAATAGTAAAGCGTAAGTTACGGAAATCAAACAATGTCAAACATTAAATTGCAGTTAAATAACTAATTTCAACAGCCAATATATAGTAAAGCCAATATTAATCCAACTCCTCAAAGTTTGAGAATGAAAGAACTGCCGCTTTTCTGTTGGATCACTTTGGGAGTCAATGTTTGAAGTGCACATTTCTGTTGAGCACATGGCTTCACTTGTGAAGCGGTAACCCCACACTTCACATTAAAGTGTTGGCTTTTAAAAACACTATTTTAAACAATGAAATAATAATGATCTCAAAATTCCTCAGCTGCACTAGGGATTACCTTCCATAGTGCGCAGCCCAGTGAAGAGCTGTCCAACCATGCTTGTCCCGGTAATCCACTGATAAGCCTGACCAGGTAAATGGATATATAGCCCAAGTATAACCTAGGATAGCACACAAATGGATAACTCCTTGACCTTGCTCATCTCGCTCTGAGGTCTTAGACCCTTCAATAACTCTTTCCAATAGCCATTCATGAAATTTGGTTTGCAAAGACAGCTCAAACAAGCAGTCTTTTGCATGTATGGAAGGGATTTCCCTGCCTTCAATTGATTTGATCAAATATGCCCAATTATTAGTAATGTAGGCACACTTTCGAACAAAGTTCTTTGCATCTTTCAGAGAATTTTGGTGTACTTTACTGGAAAAAATGCTTAGGCTCTTAGATGTAGAGAAGAGCAAATGAGCTAGTCTCATTTGAACTTTAAATTCATCCCAACTAGACTGGTCCTCCAGAGGAGCTGTCCATTTATGTGCTGAAGGAGCTCGAAATTCAAAGGTCATGACTTGACTAATCGGTGTGTTACCGTCCAAACTCAAATATAGATTTACCAGTCCAGGGGCTTGAGGTGAAATTACACAACGATATACCCCAGACTGCACAAATTCTGCAGTAAAACAAACATCTGCACATACACAGAACAAATTTGACTTTGCCAGTGGTGATTGTCTTCCTGGAAAATGGCCAACCACTAAGATCTGCAATAATTAAGACAAATAATAAATGTTGAGATCGTTGATAAAAAAGAAAGTGCACATCTTGGAACTCCCACCTCCACGCAGAAACTGGCTACTGCAAGAATTATATCTATAGTTTCAAGGAGTGATTTTTCTCTCTGTAACTTAAGTGCACTCAATTCACAAAAGCAAGCATTAGCGAAAGCATGCAAAGCTGAACAAGTTATTTGTTTATTTAATTACTTTTTGATATGATAGGTCTTGATTGTCACCTAAATGTCATGTTATGTCAAACCTGGACATGTCTAATGACGTACTGATATTTCATTAATACAATGAGATTGATAAAAAAAAAATCATATATGAATGCAAACAGAACTTTAATCAAAATATGGGATGGAACACTCCTCCTCTCTTATCATTAAGAAGGTAATATTCTTGTGAATTGATACTATTATAGCTAGCAGGGTAACAAGGTTTTGAAATAAAAGAACCTTTGTTTCTTCACTTGAAAGAGCCCAAGAAGGAGATATTTCTGTTATGTTGAATGTCTGCTGCATTACATAGGATTGATCAATAGTTACTGACGATTCAGGAGTCATCAGCTCATCTGCAGATCCCGTAGAATCACTGATGAAGTAGTTGATCCACCGTCCAAAACTGTCTTGTGTTTGGAGACCATCCTTGTTAAGACTATCAAAAGAATCACCTGCACCCACTGTCATTACTCCAGATTCTTTCTTCTGAAAGTTTGAAGTCATCTGACCATCCCCAGAACGGAAGGACATGTCATTTGAAGGATTAAAATTTACGGCATCGTTTCCAGCCACTTGGCCAACAAAACTTTCTAAGGATGCTATAGGTGCTCTCGACATGGATGAAGAGCCATCCTGCAAATCACCATTATCAGTAGTCATACAAAAGAAAATTACATGGAATCCAATTAAATATTAAGGAAATGACTTATTTCATGGCAGAACTTGACAATTGGAAGGATATACTTAAAGCAGAAGTTACATGTTAGGTCAATAAGACACGATGCAAAAACCAATCATTTTTCTGAGTCATAATACATAAATATGCCCTTTAACTTAGCTTCAGCTGGCATCTATGCCCTTCAACTTTGGGTGTGCACAAGTAAACACTTAAACTTGTATAAATTGAACAAGTAGACACACGCGTCCTACATGGCATAATACAGGTAGGATGCCACGTAGGACACAAAATTGCCATGTAAGACGAATATGTCTATTTGTTCAATTTTATACAAGTTTAAGTGTCCACTAGTGCACAGCCAAAGTTGGACGGCATAGATGACAGCTGAAGCCAAGTTGAAGGGTACATTTATATATTATGCCTTTTTCTGAAGACTTTTGCCACCAAGATCCTTAAAACGTATACGGAATGATACATGCATATCAACATTGACCTATATACAGTATGTGTGTGTGAATCTATCTAACAATGAACATTTCATTGTGCGAGCAATGAAAAAGCAGATACACTTATTATAAAACTGTAGAAACTTTGGGGACACAAAACTCTATCCAAAATTTAAAATGTCCTAAACTACAAGGTTAATCATGGTGACCATTGGAGTAATGTAAAAGTTACTTGGGAATATCAACATCTGCAGAACAGAAAAGATAGCTCATTGACTTCGACAGTTGAAGTTATTTAAAAAGAAAAAAAGAGTTCGAGAACAAATTAAACACAATTCAACTAAATTGGCAATTTCTGAAAAATAATTAGCAATACAAAAGTCATTTCAATCCTAACCCGAAGCATAATTAGATAGTATTGATTTTGGTGCTAATTTACCCTTTCACAGATATATGTCAGTAAGCACATAGAGAATCTTTTACAATTATTATTTTTTGATAAAGTTAACAGTTATATAGATGTCAACAGGTATACTATACAAATTGTGTAGTCCACCTCAAAAAGTATCCAATTACAAAAAGGGTCCAACTACTACACTAGTCACAAACCGTCTAGAATGTCAAAAATATCTTCACTTCGTATTAACATTTCCTGTTTACAACAAAAATAAAAGAGGCTTAAGCAATTCATCTAGAACTTCTAAATGTTGCAATATTTGTCCTCAAAACATCTCTAATTCCTTTCTGCCCATATAGACCCCCATATACATGCTGGGACAATTTTCCATCTCTCCTCCTTGTTAGCTGCATTACCATCTCTGTTCCAGCATTGTTATACTTTCTAATGCTACCTGGCATAACTCACCTAATTTTCCTTAGGTTGATAAAAAATTCCCATTAGCTAGTCAGCCCATCTGCATTGTAAGAAAATATGACTGATTGTCACTGCTTGATCACCCAAAAAATAACATCTAGAGCATAGTCAGAACTGCTTCTTTAGCCAATAACCAGGTAAAACAGGCCACATTGTTTGGAAGTTAACTTTCCATATCAATTTCCATGGTAAGCAATCCACTTGATTGTTGTGGGAATTTAGAACCTTGTAAGCATATTTTACTGAGAAATTCCCCTGACAGTCAGGTTGCCAAACCAGCCTATCCTCCAAAGAACCAGTGAAATGGGAAAGTGTTGTAGAATTCTGCTATTCTTCCCGGTTCCCAATCATTCAAAAGTCTTCTGAGTTTGAGACTTCATCATTGTCCAAACCACATATCAGTCATTGTTGTTTATTGTTGTTGACACAAGATGAAAATTCCTGGATATAGTTGATTGAGAGGAGCTTGACCAATCCAGTTTTCAATCCAAAATGAGATCTTCCTTCCATTCCTAACCTTCAACCCCAGTTTTGACTGAAATAGAAGCCAGAGATTCCTGATAGATCTCCAAATGCTTCATTCATATGGAGTAGATACATGATTTGTTGTCCAGTTGCCTTCTTATCCATATCAGTGTTATCAAAATTCAAAAGTGAAAAGCGCAAAAAAGGCTCTAAGGTACCTTGGGGCTTTAAGCACAAATAAAGTGTGGGCTTTATTGAGAAAGGCACAAACGGAGGAAACATACAAATATATATATATATATATATATATATGTTTAGTCCCAAGACTAATAATAAGCATGAATAACAAATGTATGGACAAAGAAATTGATTGTTTATACGATAAAGTGAAATATCAATGGTTTAGCTTCGCCTCTTCAGGAAATGCTCATTCACAAGGAAAAGTATGTCTTAGAGCCTTGATGACAACACTGAAGCGCACATTAAGCGAAGCGAAGCGCTCAACGCGTTTTGAGCCTCACTTCAGGACTGAAGCGCGCCTTTGATAACATTGCTCCATATCTTACACTGATGAAATCTTTCCATAACATATTGTCTTCTGTGGCCTACCTCCATAGCCACTTCAACATCAAACTCTTATGGTGAGTTTTCATGTTCCTGACTCCCACTCCCCCTTCTTTCTTGTTGTAAATCAATTCTTCCCATTTCACTAAATGGATCTTCTTCGTATCTTCTTGTTTCTCCTTAAAGTATCAATCTTGTTGATCACATTAACAGGAGCAGGAAATATAGACATCATATAAGTGGACATTGCATCAAGCACACTGTTGATTAAGGTTAATCTACTCCATTGATATGTAACTCTTCCAATTTGTCAACCTTCTCTCACACTTTTCTAGTACACCATTCCATATCCCCTTTGAATTGTTTTTGGCCTCCAGAGGCATACCCATATAATTTGTAGGTAATTCACCCACCCTAACTCCTGATATGTTTGCCAATTCTTGGATGTCATTCACCTCATTTTGCTGGATAAATGTGGCTCTTCCCCCAATTAATCTGGAGACCTGACATTGCTTCTAATAGGATGAAAATAACCCTCAGAATCAGAACTGGTCTTTTCCTTCCATTGCCAAAATGAAAAGGAAAGGGGATTGTTATAGAATATAATAGGTGTAAATATTATATCTTCCATATATAGCTAATTTAATTATAGGAGCAGATTCTTAGTTGATTTACTTTGATTAGTTTTCCTTTCATAGAAGCATAGTATTTGTATAAGTATCTTGTCTTGATGAATAGAAAGGAACAAGTCATTCTCCATATAATATAAGTTACATGGTATCAGAGCAACTGTCTAAGCTGGGATTTGGCTTTGCCGGAAGTCACTGTGACTTCGCCGGAAGCTACTGTGGCTTCGGGGAAGTAGTTGAGAGCTCTATCTTTCACCTTTGAATCTGGACACCATTTCTGTGTTAGAGAAATTGATTGTCTAAGTGTACTGAATCCATTTTGTGGCATCTGGGTTCAGATTGAAACTCTAAAATCTGAAGCTTGATTGTCTGCCTTTCTCGAGTGAAGCTGGTGCTTCAAAATTCTGGAAATTCAAGAAGGGTGCTAAGAATATTTGTGGGAGATCTGTTTGTGAACTCAAATCTGAAGCTTGAGTCATTCTGGAGCTGTTTCGATAAGGTTATTTAGTCGGAACTCGAAACTTTCAAACGCAGTATCAAAGAAGACGACCTGTCCATCCTTCTAATTTTTGGGTTGCTGTCCAGAAAATCTGTTGGCTTCTCAGACATTGTTGTTGTTTTTTTCCGGTCAACATCCCCTTCGTTTCTGATTATTCGGCCAGATTGGTCTTGGTGCGGTCAGATCTGGTTAGTCATTTTATTTTGGTGATTGTATTGTCTTTTCTTTGGGATTATAGTCTGTTTGGGACTTGTTGGTTTGTCCACCAATTCATTTTGGTACCGTGAGCGTTTTGTTGGGAATATGACTGACTGTAATCAGGGAACTCAAAGGTTTGATAAAATGATTTTGATTTCCTCAAAGGAGTTTGCTGAATTCTCTCGATATCAGAAATTATTGAAGGAATCCACCTCAGTTAATGCCTTTACTAAATCAGATAAAACATGTCTAATCACCTCTTCAAATAAATGGGTGATTGATTCAGGTGCCTCAAATCACATGACCGGTAATTCTAACATTTTTACTAGTTTTCAGTCACACAAAGCTCCCTCTCCGGTTACTGTAGCTGATGGATCAACTTGTAACAGTGATGGATATGGGACTGTTAAACCAACCTCCACTATTACCTTGTCATCAGTATTAAGTCTACCAAAGTTGGCCTTCAATTTGATTTCTGTTAGCAAAGTTACCAGAGACCTTAATTGTTATATTTCGTTCTTTCCGGATCATTGTTTGTTTCGTGATCTTAAGACGAATCAGGTTATTGGTAAAGGACATGTATCTGACGATCTCTATATTTTGGATGAATGGGGGCCTCAGTTTGTTGCCTGCTCTAGTGTTGTGTCTCCATTTGAAGCACATTGTCGATTGGGACATCCATCTCTACCTTTGCTAAAGAAGCTTTGTCCGCAATTCCAAAATATTTCTTCATTAGAATGTGAGTCATGTCGATTTGCAAAACATCATCGCAGCTCATTAAGTCCAAGGGTTAATAAGCGGGCTGAGTCAGCTTTTGAGTTGGTTCATTCTGATGTTTGGGGACCATGCCCTGTCATTTCCAAAACTGGGCATAAGTATTTTATTACTTTTGTGGATGATTTTTCTCGTATGACTTGGATTTATTTCATGAAGAGTCGCTCAGAAGTGTTTACTCACTTTTGTGCCTTCTATGCTGAAGTCAAAACACAATTCAATGCTTCGGTACGTATTCTAAGGAGTGACAATGCTAAAGAATATATGTCAGAATCATTTCAATCATACATGAGACAACACGGTATTCTCCACCAGTCTTCATGTGTTGATACACCCTCTCAAAATGGAGTTGCTGAGAGGAAGAATAGGCATCTACTTGAGACAACTCGAGCACTTTTGTTCCAAATGAAGGTTCCTAAACAGTTTTGGGCAGATGCAGTCTCTACGGCTTGTTTTCTGATTAATCGTATGCCATCCACTGTTCTTGCTGGTAATGTGCCTTACAGTGTTCTGTTTCCAAACAAGTCACTATTTCCAGTAGAACCTAAGGTGTTTGGAAGCACTTGTTATGTTCGAGATGTTCGACCATCTGTCACTAAGTTGGATCCAAAGGCATTGAAGTGCGTTTTTTTGGGTTATTCTCGTCTTCAGAAGGGGTATCGATGTTATTCTGCTGAACTTGGCAAATATTTGGTATCAACTGATGTGGTATTTTCAGAGACTACACCTTTCTTTTATGCACCTCCTATTTCTACAAGTCAAGGGGAGGAAGATGAGTGGTTAGTCTATGAGGTCACCCGTGTTTTGACAGAAGAATCAAATATTGTCCCTCCATCTCTCAGATCATCTATTGAGGATCAATCGGATACTGTACCATCAGCTCCTGCACCATCTACGGTAGTAAGACCTCCGGTTGTACAAGTTTACTCGAGGAGGCGAGAGGCCATTGATACATGTTCTGCACCAGTCCCTTTGTCATCAGATCCTCATACGTCTGATCTTCCAGAAGATCTTGATCTCCCTATTGCTATTCGCAAAGGTACACGTAGTTGCAAATCTCCATACTCCATTGCTAATTTTGTTTCCTATGGTCATTTATCCTCTATGTCTAGATCTTTGATTGTTTCTCTAGACTCTATCGTTGTTCCTAAGACAGTTAAGGAAGCCTTGAGTCACACTGGATGGTATAATGCAATGCTTGAGGAGATACATGCACTAGATGAGAATCACACTTGGGACTTGGTGGATTTACCAAAAGGAAAGAAGGCAGTGGGATGCAAATGGGT
>NW_006239124.1:349434-355201 GCF_000226075.1 Solanum tuberosum
TGTTATAGAATATAATAGGTGTAAATATTATATCTTCCATATATAGCTAATTTAATTATAGGAGCAGATTCTTAGTTGATTTACTTTGATTAGTTTTCCTTTCATAGAAGCATAGTATTTGTATAAGTATCTTGTCTTGATGAATAGAAAGGAACAAGTCATTCTCCATATAATATAAGTTACAGGGATAAAGTATCCCCGGTCTAACCTCTCTGTGAGGGGAAGAATCCAGTTAAGGACTGAATTTCACTGTACTAATTCAGTATTTGATACACTTCATCCATTTGGAACCAGATCTTATCTTCTGAAGGAGCTCAAGCAGATATTTCCCGTTTAAATGGTCAAAAGCTTAACGGATGTCTAGTTTGCAATAAATTCCTGGCTCATTACTCCTCTATCTAGCTTAAACACATTCATTAGCCATTAGTATTGCAGACATGATTTGCCTTCATTTGATGAAAGTCATTAGTTGTCTGTCCACCACTCTGTGTATCACCTTCTTCAACCTTTCTGCTAGCATCTTTGATATGATCTAGTATACACTCTTAATCAAACTGTTTGGTCTGAAGTCATTCAGTTCAATAGCTCCCACTTTCTTGGGGATAAGAGCGACAAATGTTGAGTTGTAGCTTTTAGCAAAGAACCATTCTACATGAAAATGTACAACTACTATCACCTCTGAGCTAATCACCTCCCAACACTGATTGAAGAAAGCCATAGTTCCATCTGATCTTGGCAGCATTTAGAAAAGCGGTGAAGCGGAGCGAGGCGGAGACTGGACGCTTCAATGGACTGAAGCGAGGAGCGAACAGAAGCAAAGCTGTAGAAAGCGTGCACTTTTTAAAACATTTAAAACAACTGAACTCTTTTTAGAAGAAAAAGAGTTCTAAGAAGAGTGCATGGGTCAAGACAAACTTGGTATCAGAGACCTAGGTTTGTTGATCTCATCATACTAAAACGAGTCTAGTAGAATCCTGTGGAATGGTATAGAGACGTATGTACTTTTCTTTAAGAGTCTACATGACTTAATGAAATTCTTTTTCTTTCTTCCTTCGTGCTATAACTTGATTCCAATTGGTATTTGATGATACAAATTGGTATCTAATCTCTTTCACTCTTCTATCTGCAGATGGTAGATACACGACACAATGGCGCAAGGGTGGTAGCTCCAGCGGTAGAGTAAATGACTAAGCTCGCAGCGAGACGGCGTGGCAGAGGCAGAGGGAGAGGTAGGTGCAAGGGCAACACCCACCAAAGGTAGAGCTCAGAATTTTAATGCACCAAGGGAAGAAACCTCACCCCACCCCAGGATCTGGTAGAAGAGGAGATTTAGATTGAGATCGAGGAGGATACTGAACCAGAAGTGAAGACACAGACTCGGATAGCAGGTCTTCCCCTATGAATGCGGGGATTGTTTATCAGGTACTAGATTTTCTGAGTGGGTTGGCAAGTACTAGATTTTCTGACTATATTATACCTTGAAGGCTACAATATAGTCAGCTTTACTAGAACAGTAAAAGGAGTAACAGTTCTTAACTTTTGCTCCAAAATCTTCAGTTTGTATCCCCCAGTTCTCAAACTTGAAAGTATGTCTTAACTGTATTCCCAGTCACCACATTGCAGTAATAGTGGAGAGTGATCAGAAGTTACTCCATGAAGAATGGACAGCTTTATGTTTCTGAAGCTTGTATCCCATTCCCCTCTGAAATAATTAATCTGTCCAGTCAAATAAATGAAGCTTATTACTTTATTAATGTATTTTATACTTGTTTTTCACTTTTTATTTTTATTTGGTATGATGATGACATGAGTTGAACTTAAATTGAGAAACATGGTCAGTGAAGATTGATATAGCTGACACCAACTAGTTTGGGACTGAGGCACAGTGTTGTGCTAATTTACCCTTCAGGACTCTTCTTATTGCCTATGAGAAATATATAATCTAACCTACTAAACAAAAAATTAAGGCCTCACATTAATTTCATTAAATTTAATCTTGTAGCTGAAAAAGATGATATAGCTGACTCCAACTAGTTTGGTACTGACACACAGTTGTTGTGCTAATTTACCCTTCAGGACTCTCCTTATTGCCTATGAGAATCATATAATCTAGCCTACTAAACAACAAGTTAGGGCCTCACATTAATTTCATTAAATTTAATCTTGTAGCAGCAAAGATGAGAAAGAGTAAAGCTGGATGGTGAAGAATTGTACTAGTGAGCAAGCTGCATATTAGAACCACTTACATTGAGGTTGTAACCATTAACTTCACATTGACTCTGTTGCCCAACTGAAGCTCTTCCTCCTACTGTACATGGTTACGAAAGGAAAGATGACTTATTAATGAATTACGAAAAATGATCAAATAACTTTTTCACAGGCTACAGGCACCTTCTACTAGAATTCAGTGTACCTTCTTGAGTTGCCATTAGCTTGTTAGGATCGTTGGGTACCAAAAGCTCATCCCAGTCGAGTGTATTAATCTCAAGAAGTCTCTGTTCATGAGTTTTGGTGGTCATATCCCTGTTAGGCTCTGCAATCAGTAGAAGACGGAACTTAATCTAGCCAATTCTGAAGGGGGAAATAGGTTTTAACTTATTAGGAAATTCAAAGGTTACAGCAAGTCTGAGATCTAATAGCATAAGTAGGTCACTATCTTCTTGTATGATGATAAATAATTATAAGTTCCTCATATAAAAATATTCCATTATCTTCAAGAGTAATATTCTGTTTAGTTATGCAGCTATAGCCAGCTACTACTTAGACATAAGGATCAAACATGTTGCTTACATCTCCACTCATAGATGGATCAGTTCAGGCAGTTGAGATTCTACTAAATAAAATTGCAATAACATATCATTTTTAGGAAGTCACTTTGCAGTACCTAAATGTGCATGTCGGCTGGCACCATACGCCTGTTCATCTACGGAATTACATTCTTCTGCTAAAACCCAACCAGGTGGGTCAGATGGATCTGAACTTGAACTAGAATTAACTGGGGTGGCTGGAGAACTCTTGGCAACAGAGGTTGCTGGGGTACCCCGTGTCTGCACGGTAGACACGGACAACAGCTAAATTAAACCATTGATATATTTATAGATACTTAAAAAGGGATTTATTCAGGTATAAGTATATTCCGTTCCTATTTTGGGGATAAGAGTAAATAATTTTATTCATAATGGGAAAATATCCCCATATACAAGCAATATATCAAAAAGTAGAGAATCTACAAGATAATATTCTCTAGTAATGACATCAAATCTTAAATACAAACTGAAACTTCAGAGTGCACCAAAAAGATGCAAGGAATGAAATGTTATTCCTCAAGAATGCATAGTCATTCTCTATCCCTTCAAAGACTATTAAATTTTTCTCCTTCTACTAAACCTGCACTAGTGATAATGGTGCAATGTTCCATGTTCTCCACTTCTCTTTTTCTAAAAGTACAGTTAGTGATTGCCTCCTTTACAGTGCTTGACATTGTCATTGCAGCCATAACCATCTGAGCACCTCACACACTGAGTGATTTGTCACCTGATAATGTAGGAGGTGATGATCCATATCTATTTTTGTTTGATAACTGTGGTGTCCGAGCCAGCTTGCGCACAAGTGATGATTCAGATCTTCACCAAAGCATTTGCACATAAAGCACCAATTAGCATTTGAAATCCTCCTTTTCCACAAATTCTCAATGTAGGATTGCTCCCCTTGCTGTCAGAATAAGTAAAAAAACACCTCTATCTGGTGCCATGCGGATCCAAACCAATAAGTGTGGAAAATTCAATCCTTCCTCATCAAGAGCTTATGATAATATGACAGTAATTCATCTCTTACTGCTCCCCATCTCCATGATTAAAGAGTCCATGCTAGCAGAGGCACCAAGATGAGGCAGCAAGCATGACCCGACACATCAATATCTTGGTAACTTGTAATCAATGTCTCAAAGATGTAGCAAGAAATTATACTTCACCATCCAGAAGTCAGCCTGACTGGCAATCAAACAAATTCCAGGAAGTACAAATGGTGACAACATTAACATGGTACACTGGGATGAAAATCCAAGTGAACCGTATCAATCACGGAATGTTACAGGTCTTTCTGGTCACCAAGTTCAAAGTTTTTCTCATTCAAAATTACAGTTCATATCCACAAAGCATGGTGGTGCTTACAATCACATGCACAAGACTTGTTAGTTGTTATCTCACTCAATTTTGACATAGATGCAGTTTGAAGAACCTCTGTCATTGGGTAATTGGAGCACATCAGCCCAGCTCAGATAACTCCATAAAGCCATAAACTATCTTTATATCAGAACTATCAGTTCAGAATCACACTTCTGCTCCTTTTTTGGGGATAAAGAAGTCATAGTCACCTCCCCTTGTGCTATCAATTTAGTGGTAAGCATTTGACAACAGAATTGTTTTCTGGAAATCAGTATGACATAGAAAAAGGAAAAAAATGAATACAAAGTCCCACTGCATAAAGATGATACCACCATCGCCACTCCCCAGTTCCCTCTCCTCCCCCCCTTGGACTCCTAAAGGATTTCTTTGATTTCATCTCCCTATCCAACAGAAGCTGTCCTCACACTCGCTGCATGTGATGGCAGAAGGAATAGAACAGCCTTCTGTTACCGACTTGAAGGTTTCAACTAGTGGTGACAAATGGGTAGATTGGATCGGATTTGGGCGATTGAAAATGGACTGAGCTAAAATCAATTGGGTAAAATGGATGGTCCTAACCCACTTTAATCTCCTAAAGCTTAAAAAAAAATTTAAACCTTTAACTAAGTTAATTGAAATTAACTTTAACAATCTTTTTACACATAGTACAAACCTGTGTTTCACAATACCATTCTTGTTAGTTTCCTTGAGGGAAAAATAATGACAATCAAAACAAAGTTGTGAGGTAGAACTTAGAAGTTTGTAAATATATTCTTATAGTATATATTTACAAGATATTAGATTAAGAAATCCAGTAAAAATTAGACATACGTCAACTCTAAATATGTGATTTTTATTTATTGATCTGCATAAAATTCTAACTCGTCTCATCCCTAACCCAACCTGATACAAAATCCATTTTGAACTAACACGACCAAGCAATAAATCAATTTTTACCCTCTTTTATTAAATTAATTTCTGTACCAAGATGACCAATAAGTTCAAACTAGCGATAAATTAAATCTAGACCCCAAGCCACTAAATCATGACTGGATAAAGTGGTAGACTTTACCAATGTACACACTAAAATGAACTGAAGATATGGGTTGGTATTCGAAACATTCGGATAGGATATGAAATCTTTTATTTGAATTTTCGATTTCTGAATTGAAGAAATTACAATCCAAATAAGCTTAGATTGGATTAGTCAAGTTTGGTTTTGGATTAATTGATTCGGATTATTCCGAAGTTTCGATTTTGACTTTTGAGCCTATAAGGGAAGGAAGCCATAACAATTAATAAACTGTAATTCAACTAATAAATTTTAAAAATAAATTTCAAAGCCCAATTCAGAATACAATAAAAACCCTTCGGGGTGGCCCAGTGGTTTGGGCTTGGGACTTCCATGTTGGAGGTCTCAAGTTCGAAACCCCTTGCCAGCGAAAGCAAGGGGTTTGCCTTCTGGGTCGAGCTCGTCGCACCAGGCTTGCCTAGTGCGGGTTACCTCTCCTATGTGGTTTGCGAGCTATTGCATAGGAGCGGGGGTTTTACCCTGTGCGCACCCAAAGGGTAGCGGCTGCGGGTTTCCCTTGTCATCAAAAAAA
>NW_006239124.1:355989-370956 GCF_000226075.1 Solanum tuberosum
GTTTCTCTTTTCAAAAAAAAAAAAAAAAAAAAAAAGAGAATACAAAAAACAAAACCAAATATCTAAAAAAAAAAATTGCATTAGGATTTACCCAAACTATGTCCATCCCTCAATATGAGACCTCTTCGGTCACTTTTTCTATTCAATACACTATAATACTGTTGATATGAGGCCTCTAAGCGTGGAGTTGGATATGGGTAACATTTATATCCCTCTATTCTCTCTTCTTCTTTTTTTAATATACAAATCATTTATTCTTATTAAGTTTGATTTTTAAGTTATTATTTTATATTTCTTTGAAATGTATTACGTTTTTTATACAACAACAAAAAAATCATAACTGGATGAAAGAATCAGAAAGGATAAATTATTACTTTTAATTGAATGCTTCATGTTAAAATCATTTGGTCAAAATGTAGTACTCCATAATGTTTTACGTTGACAAAAAAGAAAAGAAAAGAAAAAGTTGAAAAGTTAGGAATAAATAAAATAAAGAAGGCCAAGCCCCAATAATAACTAATAAGTATCCCACAATACTTGGAAATGGGTAACATTCATATCCACGGTTTCTCATGATTTGAGAGCATTTTTAAGTTAGCATTTTGGCAAATATGGATACCCATATTTTACCAATATTTGTTCATATTTTTTTATTTTTTTTTATGGGTTAAAAATAAATTGAAACTCATATTTACCCATCTGAAATATAAGTGATCTAACTCACCTAAATATGAATTAAATGAGCTGATTTTATAAATATGGGCAAAAATTACTAGCTCTAGTTTCAACCTTCTGTGACAGAAAAGGTACAACTTATGCAAGGCATTGACAGTATAGCTGGACTGACAGCTGTACAAAAATATTTCACTATACCATCATCTACATAGATAGTAACCACCTAACATCTACCTGCAATCAGGGACAAACCACATATAATACTGCTCATGTTGTAGTTACCAATGCCAATCTCTTCCCTTCACACTAGGAATCTCAGAAAGCCAATATATGCAGAAACATTCCTATACTGTGTTCTGATGGTAGTGATGCGTTAACAAAACCACAAAGGTGAAGTGTTGGTCAAACAGTTTGATAACAGTGTCAGTATATGTAATAGTATTTGCTACAGATTATTCAGATGGCCAGAGAGCTTGACACTCTTCTAAATATGAATAGTAGAACCAAAGGACTTAGTTGTATATATCCCAAAATAGGAAATGCACATATGAATGATAGTTATTTTCACAGGAAGTCTAAATGAGGACAACAAGAAACTAAAACACGCTGATACGGACATGGACTGACGAAGGAATTTGTTTTTTCATAAGTGATATATTGAAGAAGTTTCCAAGATAAAGGAAACAAACCTCCTGAGTTTCTCGATAATGAACAAGGACTATGTGTTCCAGAGACCTGATACAAGCATAGCAATGGACAAAATCAAACTCAAAGGACACAAGCTGTTTCATGTAACGGATAATGTATCAAATGACTTATCATTGCAGTTGACTGAAATAAGAAACAAAGAGGAAACCCTCTTTTTGACTCAATGCTATCAGCAATAAAATGTATTTCATACTTGTCAAGTAGCCAGTAACATCTCCGAACAAAGGTCGGAAGATCTTCTCCGTGTGCATAGTATACATGAATCCGTTCGTCATTACCAACCTGCACTAAGAAACAAAATGAATTCGACCAGTACTAAAAGACTGCAAATCTCGTCTCAAGATCTTGAAGATATATATCTTCTGGAAGAGACCAAATCATCTCAACTTCAAATAGAGAAGAGGACAATAGCATGGATGAGAAGAGTACAACATTGAAACCAAAAGGTTCATATTTGCTTCTCAGGGGAGACATTCTATTGCATGCATTGAGCAAAAGAATTGACAACTTTTATGCATCAAGCTATAAAAGAGAATTCACACTTGCAAATTGCAAATGTAAAGCATCTGATAGTTCTGGTGTAGGAATGACAAAAGAAACATACTATGAAAGGAAGGGGAAGAAACTAAAATTAATGATAAATTGTTCACAAGAAAAATGATTATTGAGAAAGACGAGTTATCCAAAGATTCTGCAGAATACTAGTTAGACATTACCAACTAAAACTAGGTAGGGGCAGTTATAAAAATGACTGCACCCTAAATTAAATAGGATTACTAGAAACTCCCCTTAGCTAGATGAATGCAGATTGATAATTTGCTAATTGAATTTGGTCATTCAAAATCCAGCTAGGTCTTAGCAGTCATCTTCCGACGTAGCGAGAAAACAGAAGCATAGCAGTATATACTGGTGATACTGGAGATGGTCTTAGTTCCACGAGTCTTTTGGCAAAAATAAAAGTTTGATTATGCGATATTGAGTTTTGATTAATCCTTTATGCATAATTAGCTCCAACAATATTAATCATGGCCATTCTAGCTTGTTCCTATATGAGCTCCAGATATTTCAGCAGATAGATGTGTTTATTCTTTGTGCTTTCTTAGCGGCTACTGCCATGTCTAACCACCTCCAGTCATTTAGCTGCAGTAGATGAATAATTGACAGACCACCGACAAACTTGTAGCACGATTAAGTACTGTGCAATTGGACGTTTTCTCAGATTCTGTGTTTTAGAGTGACAGTAAACTCTCACCCATTATAGGAGAGAATATGATTCAAATGTTCATATACTTTCATTATTTCCCATCGATTATGCTTGAGCCTGTATTCCAAAGCACTCAATGACCTCTGTTACATGCATTAATCAGCCTCAGCAAGTCAGCATCTTGGGTTCAAATCCAAAACACAACACAGGGTGTTCCACTAAATATTCGCCTGTACACACATTTAACTCTGCCTCCCTTGTCTTATGCCACTAAACACTTGTCCATAGCATGTAATAGGCAGCAATTTTTTCTCAATTAGTCTAAGGGAGCTGTATCGACAAAAGGTTGCTAACCTTTACATGGGGAACAAACTGACGGCAACAAAAGTAGAGTTGTACAACAACAACTTACCCAGTGTAATCCAACAAGTGGGGTATGGGGAGGGTAGGATGTACACCGACCTTAACCCTACCTTTGTGGGTACAGAGGCAAAAGAAGAGCTGTACAGAACAAGAGAGGCAAAAGTAGAGCTGTACAGAATACGTAAATTCACAAGAACATTCAGCAAAAGTAAGTGGCGTACATGATTTCTACTATTAAGCCGTATAGATAAAGTGGAAAGGAGTTTTCTTATTATCTTAAATTCAGGTGTTCAATTAACATCAATTGTACTTATCATCACATCACATCACATATCACATTTTAGAAGTAGGAAGCCTCAAAGTTTAAAGGTAGATTGCCAAAATACCCTTGCATTTATATTTATGTTTTTTTGTCCTTTTTTTTAATTTACATTTCTCTTGTTTTGACTTTTAAAACATTTGCTGAAATTCATTTCTCAATTAAAAGGCATTAAGAAATAAAGTCTTTCAGTTTTTAAACCCTTTCATTTTTCAAGAGTTGTTTGTCTTCTGTAACTCCTGCCTTTTTATTTTTTCCTGTACTAAATGAAGAAATGGTCTCCTTCAATTCAGTGAGATATAAATATGACTGATGGCAAAAGGTTCATCCCTGCAAGAATGTGAGTTAAATAGTAAAACCTCAAGTGCACCTGCCTTGGATTGGGATGGCTAAAAGCAATCATTTGGTTTTATCCCCACCATATTTTTCTTTTGGTGTGGGTTTTCATTTTAAAATGAAGAGAATTATTCACTCCAAATGTCTGCAATTGCAACCTAATTTTGAGAGTATATAGGGCTTCAAATTTTCCCTTGCCGCCATATTTCATAAATCGTTAATTTCTTTGAAGAGAGGAACAGACAAACAGAAAGAATCTATTTTGATACATATTGTCTTTTGGACTTTCCAGTGTTCAAGCTAAGAAAAGAAAGAGTTCAGCACACCCTTTTTTCAGCAACCTAGGTATCAAGTTATAATTTATTTTCTCGCACCGAGTGTAACGCTTGTTTGCTCAATGGAAAACCTCTCCATTATTTAGCATTTTCATCTTCACAAATTTTATGTGTTTACTCTTTCTAATATGAGCTTATTTCTTCAAATACAGATTCAATTGATGAGCAATGAAACTTAGTTATTATTGAGTTAAACGAGAACTTGGTAGTGTTCAATTGTTGATTTCAAAGTTTCTTCTTCATCTATGCATTACCACATTTAGTTGTAATTCTGATTGTCATTTTTATCCTCTCTCAAATTCGATGGCATCATAATCACAAGACAATATATATATAGTGATAAGTAAGATGATTCATTATATTTGTTTGGTAAGAATCTCTTTTTTTACGATAATTTTTTTTATAACTAAGAAATCCGCCTGTGATCCGCCCTTTGGACCAATCACAGTCTTCTAAACTCGGTGGATAATGGGCCCACTCCTCTACCTTTTTATGACAAATTTTTATGTGGCACAATATTAATTTTTGAACATTAAAATTTATTAATTGTATGAAAGATGTGATGAGATGATTATTGTTTGAGATAAACGTGCAACGCACATTCACAGAGACTAGTACAAAAAAAAGAAGGCAAAGAGATTTCGAGTCAGCAACTATAACCTAAAAAGTTAAGAGCAGATATATAGCAGCACCACAATGAGGAGCACTCATCCATTGGATAAATACAAGCAAGGTAGCAATAATGGAAAACATGGACACACTCAGGATCATTTGATACTCACTTTTAAGTGTTCATGAGCTTCTTTTACAGTTTTCCCATCCTTTTTCTTCTTCCAGTTATGACCGTCTTTGCGAAAATTCCTGAGCATCTTACGATCAAACAACACGATTGTGCCACCTGTTGTATTGATACAAGATAATATAACATAAATCAATAGAATCTATCATGTCCTAGGAGTACAGTTTACTGATACCTATTTTTAATAAGTAACAACAACATACCCTATGTAATCCCACAAGTGGGAGGGTAGAGTGTATGTAAACCTTACCTTGGGAGGTAGAGAGGTTCTCGATAGACCCTCGGCACAAGGCAAAGCATATCAAAGCAGAACAAAAAAAAGAAATAACTGAAGTGAAGGGATCTTTTTTTAAATAAGTAAATTGTTTTTTATTGGTTTATAAGATAAATGTAATAATTCACAAGCCAATTCTAAGTACTAAGTTTAGTGCTGGGTATTACTTTGTGTACTGATGTCATTTTCCACTTCCTTTGATATTACACTCATACGCACAAAACAAATAAGAAAATTGCAAGACAAAGACCATAACGTGCATTCATGCTTAGAGAGGCATTACTTGTTGGCAAGTTTACAGGCTTGACAAAGATGTTGAAATACTTATAGTTGCATAATATTGCATGGATCTCATTTGGTCGGAGCCACCTCATCTTTGCTTCTTCCAATATACTGGGAATATCCAAATCTGTGCAAGCAACAGAAAATATCACTTTTAATCAGCAAGGATGATTCACAAAAGTAAGTCAACCAAAAGCAAAATACAAGCAATAGTGGCTAGGTCAGAGGCCAATTCAGATCTGAAACTTAGCACTGAAGTGCCTCTACACCATGAGTTCGTACATCCATCTAATCATTGTAAGATCAATGGGCCTTTTTTGGCCATCACTTCGCTCTCATTTTTCAGGAATTCGTGTTTAGTTTCCATGATGATCTGGCTTCCTAACTATCACAAAAAGAAAAGAAGTTCTAGCTTCACTCTTATTTAACTAATAATTTGTTAGAAACACTTCCACACTTGATAATACTTCATTCACCAGAGTGGCCAAGGAAGCAAATTTACTATGTTCTGATTTCTGAGTATTTCACCACGATAGGTCTTGTTAGTTTGATAAGTGGAACTTGACCAAACGATTTGATAAAAAAAAAGATTTGGATGAACATACATTCAACCAATCCTTCCACAAACTAATCTACAGTATTTTAAAAGTCAAGATAAATAAAACTTATTAAAAAGAAAAAAATGAAGTTAATATCCAAATAGAGATAAATATCAAGTGCTTTTAGCATATTATGTGTGTCCTACAGCCCTTGTGTCTCGCACGTAGAGACACATTAACTGTACAATACAGTTTTCAAGAAAATCATTATTTGCAGTGCTATCCGTTACACAATGACCTTTCTCACTATCCTCAACTGCAGATATGAATTTTAGAGTAATAAAGTAGTTTCCTTTTCTTTTTCTTTTGATGCGCAGTTTCAGGGATTGTCACAAATCAATTACCATAAGTCACAGGCCAGCTCTTGTGCAAAGCAACATGTTTTTCTAATAGTCGTGCAAAGCAACATGTATCTTCATGTCAAACTTAATAAAAGAAGATTGTTTGAATTTTTGAAAACCATAGAAAAACATTTGTCATTCTCATGCACTTGTCATTTTAATGTCGATGAAGCACCCAAGAGCTTGGCCTCTCGGTTAATGAAATGAAAATCATGGGAGATCAGAGTTCATATCCCTACAGAAGAAAAAGAGTGGTTTTTTTCACATTGGCTAAGTCTTGATGGATAGAGTTACCGAGTACATGTGTTGGTGGAAGGTAACATGTGGCCCGGCGAAATAGTCAAGGTATGCACAAGTTGATCCCGACACCACCGTTGTCCAAAAAATGGTCAATAAAATTGATACTCAAGATAATTTATCAAATTGATATGTTTTAACCATCCCACCAAGTTACTCAAGTCTTCTTCAGCTCTTGATCCTCAACCTCATACCATGGTTTAGTCAAAATCAAGAAACTCCTTGTTACTTTGATAAGAACTGATCTCGTATTCATATACATTAAGAGAGGGATTCTCATGAAACCAAGATAAGATTACCTTTGTTTGACTATCATGTGAAAGGTAAAATTATTGCATCTTACCTTTGTTTCAGATTGATGCTTGGTTATTGTTGTAATATTATTCCAACAAACTTTATATGCCATAATCTCAGGGATTACTGTTAGCATTATTTCTTACCTTATCTTTTTAGGTACCTAAGTCAAAGCTAACCCCTAAATTGAAGTAAACTGTTCTTCTGTCACAAGTAAACAACCGTGCTGTTTTGACATAAAACTAGCAAAATCAAAGTAACAGATAATACCTTGCAGAGTGCGGAAACCATGAATTTCCTTCCCAGTGAGTTGTCCTGCTCTGTTGCTTTCCATAATGTAAAAACCTCAAAACTCCACCAAACCAATCACATAAAGTCAGAATCTTTACTCCAAGAACCAATACCCCATCTAAAAACCAATCACACCCATGATTTTTTTAGGAGCGAATTCTGAAATGATGAGTCAAAACCTAGATATGCTGCCTTCGATAAGCATAACAAACTTCCAAGCCTACCAAAATCATACCAAGTTAGAATCGCTAATTGTTGAAAAAGATGAAACTGTGTAAATGATCAGTCAAAACCCAATTGAGATATGAATGTTGCCTATGACCAGTGGTTGCACATCAAAGCTTTGCCCAACTGTCAATATAATATTGGACTGACCTAATCCCTAAAACTTAGTGTAATAATTGGGTGGCCAATAGGGACAACATACGGGTCGGGTCAATAAATGTCATATAATTTGTACATGCGATAAAAAGATTTGCTGCAGCCGGCGGAAATAACACGCAAATTATATCCGGGTACATGCGGACAGGACTTGTGTTTTTCCGCTCTCTTTCCAAGTGAGCTCAAGGCATCTCCAACTCAATCTTCTATTCGACTCTTCAAATATAAAGTTATCTATTTTTTCAAATAAGATTATCTTCAATCCATCTTTATTTTACTTTTTATTTTCTATTTTGGAGAGTAGAATAGAGAATGGGCTTTCTAACCATACTCCATTTCATTCTTTATTCTCCACTTATAGAGAGGTGAATAGTAGTTCTCCAAATTTAGAGAATTACTATTTACGCTCTCTATTTTACTTTTTGATTATTTTATCAATATTTCTATTATTTATAATGAACACATTATTTTTCATATAAGACCATTAATTAAATATTTAATATATGTAATTCTTTTTAAATGTAATATAATATTTTAAAAAAATATATTATTTAATATATACTATTTTCATCTCAAATTAATAATATTTTCTTAAATTCGTCACTTCAATATGATTTGATATTTTTATTATTTGTCACTATGATGAATGCACAAAATTTAAATGATAAGATGAAATTTTAAATTTAAAATACAATACATAAAATAAGAATTTAAATACGAGATAACACAATACATAACATAATAATTTTATCACAACAATTTTTGTTGCAATTTATGTCCACTAATTTGTATATTATATAATATTTATTTGCAGTTTATGTTATTTAGAAATTTAAAATAAAATATTTTTAAAAATTAAATAAAAATTTGAAGAAAAAAATTTGTATTACATGAAAATTATACAAAGTGATTATTTGAAAAAAAAAATATATTAAGAAATAAGAAAATAAAATTGAAATAGAAATAATAATAATAATAAAAAAAAAAATATTGAGGAGAGAGAGAAAAAATCTTTTTTAAAGAGTAAAATAGAGAATTGGGTTGGAGTTAATTGTCTGAAAAAATAGATAACCCTATATTTGGAGAGTAAAATAGAGGATAATAGGGTTGGAGATGTCCTAAAACTAGTGCTGGCAAAATGAGCCCATATTTTGGTAATCCGCTCATATTTTATGGGTTGGGTGAGTAATTTTTCATATGGGTAAAAATATGGGTAAAATATGGATTAGCCAAATAGATTAAGCTTCCAACTTTTATTCACTCAAAATTCATGATATCACTAAAAATATTGTAACTTCTCTTCCTTTTTGTGTCTTCTATAAAACTAATTATTCTTCTGTATAATTGAAAAGACGAAGTCTTTGGCCCTCCAGAAAATATATATTTTAAATGTACATTTGTTTGTTAATTATGATTATATTTTTTTATTTGTTTAATTTTATATTGGATAACAAACAATAGTGTAAAATAAACAAATCATGTATTAGTATTGACATTGCTTAAAGTGCATTAAGCATGTTTTAGTCCTAAAATGCAAATATTCATTTACTTTGAAATTAAAAATAGTTTCCCCTTGTTATTACATAAATTTATTTTATATTGATAAGTTGTAGGATTTTATTTTTTTTACTTTTATGATACAATAAAATTAAATAAAGTATTTTCAACATTTTTCATCTAAGAAAAAAGACTAAATATTTTCTCCATTTTGAATTCTTAAGTAGAGTACTATTTACTCATGAAAATATGGGTAAACTAGTATTTTACCCAACCCATTTGTTGCCCAATCCATTTTTACCCATATCAAATATATGGGCGGATTGAATTATTACCTATTTTATGTTGACCCATTTTCAACCCGCCCAAATTTGACCTAACCCGCCCATTTGCCACCACTACCTAAAACCAATCCACCTCTATTTTACTCTTCATTCTTTATATTTGGAGAGTAAAATATAGAATAGGCTCTCCAACCACACTTTACTTCAATCTTTATTCTTCATTTATAGAGATGTGAATAGTAGTTCTCCAAATTTGGAGATCTACTAGCCACACTCTCTATTTTACTTTTTGATTATTTATTATTATTTCTATTATTTTGTAATTAACATATTATTTTTCATACAAGACCATTAATTAAATTTCTAATATTAGTAATTCGTTTTGAATGTAATATGACATTTAAAAAAAAAATATTCAATATACTATTTTCATCCTAAATTAATAATATTCCAATTTTTTTTTAAATTTTGTCACTTTAATATAATTTGATATTATATTAATTTTCACTATGAAGAATGCACAAAATTAAAATGATAAAGATTAAAATTTTAATTTAAAAATACAACACATGACATAACCATTTAAATACAAGATAACAATAAAATATATAACATACTAATTTTATCACAACAATTTTTCTTGCAATTTATGTCAATTAATTTGTATATTATACAATATTTACTTGCCATTTATGTTATTAGAATTTTAGAATAAAATATATTTTTATATTAAATAAATAATTTGAAAAGATAATTTTTTATATTACATGAAAATTATATAAAATTATTATTTGGAAAAAATAAAGAATTAATTTATATTATGAAATAAAAATAATAATATAATATTAAAAAGACAAAAGAAGTTTTTTTTTCTTAAAGAGTTAAATAGAGGATTAAATTGGAGTGGTTAAAGTGATAATTGAATAAATAAAAAAATAAAAGAATCAAGCGCTCTTTTTATATAGTGTTGATATCAAATTTTGGTCTGCCACAATTTCCTGAATTTTTAAATTTCTTCAATTTTCAAACAATTAGAAATAGTTATTTTATAAAACTAAAATACTTTTTTTGGTCAAAATATTATACTTTTAAATCATTTGCAAGGCGATTTTGTTTTTTTTTTAAATAATATATAATTACACTCACTATAATATATGGATTTATATACAAATTTTACAAAAGAAAAAACATTTTTACCAATACTAGTGTTTAAATTAAGTGTGCGTTTTATTTCTTCAAAATCAATTAGACTACATAACTAGTCTTTTTCAAAATAATTAGGTTTTGATGTTAAGCAATTATTTCACATTTGTTAAAACTAAAAATTGATTAAACACATAGTAATTTATTTAGTTCCCAATCTTATCATGTTCAAGACCAAGGAACCTATTCCCTTTGAAATTCAATTGGACCCTTACCAACCACTTTGAATCCATTTTCCAGGAAATTAAATGAATATTTTTTAATAAATAATTACTGATTTTAGCGATATTTTTATTTTTTACTATTTATAGCAATACATAACAATATTATGACAAATCTGCACTATATATCAAAAGTGAATTATGCATGCAATATAATTGTATTTAAAATACATCATGCTTGTTTGGTAATAAATTGACATAATGTATTATAAGTGTACTAAAGTATGTGATAAATGTTTATTCATCAATAAAAATTGTATTATATGTGTTTTATAAATTGCTCTCTGTAATATGTATTAAGAGTGTATTATAAATGTCTTATAAGTGTTCAATGAAAAAAGAAAATGTTGCTATAAATGGTAAATATTTTTTTAATATAATATATCTGTGTATTTGACTTAATTTTGGCACAAAAGCCACCTAGCCACTAAATTACCCAGAGTGTATTATAAATGTTTTATAAGTGTTCAATGAAAAAAGAAAATGTTATTGTTATAAATGGTAAATATTTTTACAATATAATATATCTGTGTAAGTTTTTCGACTTAGTTTTGGCACAAAAGTTACCTACCCCACTAAATTACCCAGACCTAGGAGTGGCAAAATGAGTCAAATTTATGGTTATTCATTCGTTTAATCCATTTTGAAATGAGTTGGTTATCCGATCATTTAAAAGTGGATCAAATATGAAGCAACTCATATTGTCCACTATAAAATATAGTTAACCCATAAATATCTATCAATTGCACTTCTATAATAGCTCAATATAATTGAAAGTCTAAAGTAAAATCTCAATCAAAGACCTAAAATTTAAAGAGACATTAAAATGAAAGGACCATCAAAATGCTTATATTTACTCTTAACTTTCCTTCTTCCTATTGTCGAACACATACATCCACAACTTTCTTTGAACAAGTACACTTTCTCCTCTTCCGATGTATGAAATTTTTTAGTCCATTACAAAGGACCAACTTATGAGTTGGCTTTCACATTAAGGGACTGTTCGGAAAGCCATTTTAGTAATTGAATTTGTTATAATTATTGAGTGTAATTACGCTGTTTATTTTGTTTGGTTGATCATGTAATTACCTGATCAACAAGTAATTGGGTGTAACTGGTAGGGTATAATTACACTCTCCAATTGATAGGAAGAGACTGTGAATTGCTGGTAATTAAATGATGTAATTATAAGCTGATTATTTTTTAATTTCTATTTTTACTTTTTCGTTTTACTGTATTTGTTTTTTTTTTATTCTAATTTTTTCTAATTTTTTTTCCATATTATTGATATTCCATTTCCTTCTTATTCTCAACTTTTACTTTATATGATTCCATACAATTTTTCGTATTATCTAAAACAAATCATCAATATAATTTTATTAGTATTCTACTTTTTAAATTAAAGTAGAATTAAGTGTTGAATGAAGTTATGGACTTAGCTCAGTGGTGTGTTTCTCAAACTAATAAGTGGTAATTTAGGTATGAAACTCACACTCCAATAGTTTAGGTATGAAATTCAATTTTTTTTGGATAGTTTATGTATTTTGACACTTATCTCTTATTTTTTATTATATTAGTTACGAAAAATGATCTAAAATACCCTCAAACTATTGAAATTGGTATAAAAATACGCTCCGTTGACGTATTAACTCTATAATACCCTTGACTTCAATCTTTGCGGCCCTATAATACCCTTATCACAAACAACCCCATTAACACATATAGTTAAGAGTTTTCATTTAATAGGTGGCAGCCTGTGATTCGTTAAAGATTTAATTCAACCCAAATCCGAATCCACCCATTAATTTCTACCCGCCCCAACTAGAAAGCCCATTATCTAAAGATGTAAACCAGGTCCATTTTCTCTTTCCTTTTTGCGATGGGAATTCTTCTCTTTCTTTATGAACATAGCTAAGATTTTTTGAATTCCCAATTCTTTTTTGAAATGACGTTTCATCAAAAGACTTGCTCCTTGATCTTGGTGGCTTGTTAGATTTTTGAGAATCAATTTGAGGTGCTTCCCTTTGCAGACCAAACATTTTTGGGACCTGCAAGATATGTTTTAATTTTTCAAACTTCTCACCATTGTGTACTTTATTTTCATGAGAAACCTCTTTCTTAATGTCCATTCCACTAAATTAAAATCAACATCGGTAAAGTATCTTAGTTCAGAATTAATTCTCGACTTATGAATAATTTGAGTCTTGCATTTCATATTCATTATTGTATAGTTGCTGATTTGAAGTGTCAATACCCCATTCTTGTCTAGATCAATCGAGTGAATTCCACAACTATGCATACTTAAGGGATTTCTTGGAGTCCCACTATTGAGAATTTATCTATGAGGTAGAAAGTGACAGATCCTTCATAATTGTTATCAAAAATTGATTCATCTATCACAAATTTGGACCTTTTGATTCATCCATCACAATTTTTTGACCTTGAATCAATGTTTCTTTTACGGACAGAAACATAAGGGGAATTGGGGCGGGTGATTAATAGGTGGATCCGGGTTTGGGTTGAGATTTAATTTGTTTAGATTGATTAAATTTTCAACTAATCACAGGATACAACGTATTAAATAAAAACTCTAATTATATTTGCTAATGAGGTCGTTTGTAATAAGGGTATTGTAGGGCGGTAAAGATTGACATCAAGAGTATTATAGAGCCAATAGGTTAACGAAAGGTATTGTTATACCAATTTCAATAGTTTAAGGGTATTTTAAGCCCTTTTTTCTATTAGTTAAGAACATATATTTATTAATTAATATATTTTTGAGGCGTACTAGGAGAAAGCTTCCTATACATTTTTAGGGGGGTGTTGTTCATCTACATCTATCCCAATGAGCCGTTTATCGAATCGTTGCAATTGATGTTCAAAAGATAATATATATCTAAAATATTTAATTTAATATCATTGATAAAGACCTTTGTTTATCTAATATAAAATATTAATTTAAATAATTTATTTTTATTTTTAAAACCTAATACTTATGATTACTCTTGTGCAACCAAACAGTACACTTATAATTAAGCTGTATCAAACAAACAAGTCAATATAATTACTAGATGGTATAATTATTATGTTGATAATTACTATCTTATTAGTTACACCAACTCTAATATTCTTTCCAAACAGACCCTAAAAGTTGGATTGCTACCTACTGAACTTGATCTCACTTTTTTATTTATTTATGTATAGACGGGACAGGACACCACTAAAGTCAAGTTTTTAATGGAGTATCACATAGTCGCTTTATTAACTTTAATGATCGTCCTTTTGTTTTAAAAGCTAGCTACCAACGGGACAACATTTTAACCTGTACTATGTAACTTTGGTGAGAAAATGACCAAAATAATTTACTCCTCTGTTTAATTTCGAGTAATAAAAATAAATATCTATTTTTATTTATCTAATTTAAAATATCAAGAGATAATTTATTCTTTAATTTTTAATCTATTCATATTATTAAATATAGTCATTTTGAGATGCTTTGAATTATATTTTATATTCAAATAATAAGTTTAAAAAGTGATAATAATAAAATTGTCATTTGGTTTATTGCTACTTAAGAAATGTGCCAAATTAATATTAGATAAGTACAACATGGACTGAGGGAGTATACATCATTTTAAAATTCAAGATAAAATTAATTATCTTTCTCCATTTTACATTAGTAATAATTGTTCTTAAAGATTTACAAACATAATAAATATTTAATAAAGAAAAAATATATATTAAAATATAAACAAGGATAAATAGTAAAACCCCACTTAATTAAGTATAATATTTTTTTGAAAGAACATGTAAAAGAGAAAACGACGAATGATTGAAGTATTAAGGACCCGTTTGGTCATAGATTTCCCCAAGTAATATTTGGGGAAATATTTGGCAAATAGTGTTTGTCCATAGAATTTGCCATTATTTGGCAAATATCCCAAATTCCCAAATACTAGTTTTTTCTAGTATTTGGGCTAAATCTCAGAGTCAATTCCCTAAATGGTCACCCAAGTTGAGGGAATTGCCTTGAAATATCATTTATGTTTCATTTAGGACCAAAATATCACTCAACTATCACTATTTTCCTCCAAATATACTTGACACTTCAAAAGCCTCACTCTCTCCTAATTGGCATGACATGTCATTAAGAATTTTTTTTAAATAATAGACTAATTTAATTCATCAAACTCATTTAACTAAAATAATGATCGTATTTTTTTTTTTTAAAAGAATATTAGTTTATTAAGAATAAATTTTCATA
>NW_006239124.1:372107-377767 GCF_000226075.1 Solanum tuberosum
TTTAGAAAATAATAAGATCATTATTTTAGTTAAATGAGTTCAATAAATTATTAAGCCTATTATTTAAAAAAATGACTTTAATGACATGTCATGCCAATGGGAGAGAGTGAGGCTTTTGAAGTATATTTGGAGGAAAATAGTGATAGTTGAGTGATATTTTGGTCCTAAATGAAACATAAATGATATTTCAAGGCAATTCCCTAAATTTGGGTGACCATTTAGGGAATTGACTCCTAAATCTCATTATTTGGGATCTTTTAAAAATTGAAATTTTACATCAAATTTTTATCTTTTACAAAAACATTCTCTATAGTAGTTGCTTACGTTGTATTACATAATTTTTTAAGTGAACACCAAAATAGTGATGAAATATTCAGTGAATATGAAAGTGATGATATGGTTGTTGATGAAAATGATGAACAATCGGCTCAGGATAACTAAGTCATGTGTTTTGTCTTCTTCATGATGTATGGAATGATGTTTGTTGCACTCACTCCAAACTACCACATTGCTCTAGTGTCATAGACACTACTTGTTATTTGTTGCAATGAAGATTCAATTGACTTATAATACAAACTTATGGTTAGTTTTGATAGTTTTTAAAATTTATGGGTATAAATCATATTTTTCTAAAAAAATGAATTTTTTCCCTCAAATACTATGGTCAACCACATGGTGAAATTCCACCCAAATAATATTTGCTAAAAATATTTAAAAATTTATGATCAAACGCTAACTAAAAGTGACATTATTTTTGGTTCCTCAAATCCAAAGAGAAAGCCAAGATTACTAGTGTAAAAGTTCAATGTCTAATTCTAAACTGATTATACGGAAGGTCTTTCATTTTTTTCGTATAGAGGAGGGGTGTGAAAAATCAAGTAAAAGAGTCCAAAAGACACAAACTCACAATTACACAGACTTTCCACAAAAGTACGACAGGTCATTTAAATCATCATAAAGAACGTTCTACACACTGATCCATCACATGGGAACACACCACAGTCCACAAACAACACATTTATCACGGTAAATGTCATAATCATCAACTGTCAATCCATCGTACCAAAGAAAAATTAAGTCTATGTGAAAAAAATTCGATATCGACATATAAATCGTTTAATGAAAAAAGATTTTGATATATTCATCAATTTTATCATTTAAAGTTAATTTATCTTTTTTTATGAAAATGACTTATATATACCCTTATCGTTATACAAATGACTCACATATACTTTTATCATTACAAAACGAGCTCACATATGCTCTTCATTTAAGGAAAGTGAACATATTAGTTTTAAATTTATTTTTTGACTTTAATTTTTTTTAAAATCATGTAGGGTATATATGATCTTTCTAACAAAGTTCAAGGTATAATTTAATCCTTTTTTATATATAAATTGATTTTTGACTTCTTTGATTATTATTATTTGAGTTACTTATTCTTATTTTATTTTTTTCTTTTATTCTTTAGTGTAAAGAAAAAAATTTAAATTTAATTTTTTTTTGGCTAATTATAATATAAAACTATTTTTCGACTATATTGTAATTTAGTTTTTGTATTTGAAAAAAACTGGTCATCTATAATAAATTTTACAAGAAAATTAGTGAAACACAAATATATTTAAACATCAAAATAATAAATTTAAATTAGTCATTGAAATAAAAAAAAGTCAAAAAATTATGTGTGAGGAGGATTAAATATACTCACATGAATTATATATTGTTTTTTAAAAATAATTAAAAAATTTAATTAAAATTAATGTTGTGGCTATGAACGTCGAATCCGTCTTCTTAATGCCAGTCACGAGTTGCATGACTGATAGTTGAGTTTGTCCTTTCGTCTTTGATACTTTAACCAGGGAAACCACACATGATTCTTCTTGCTCCATGACTAAGAGTCGTTGGCGGTAAGGATCGATCATCGTGTGATACTTCTAGAAGAACTCTTGCCCAAGAATTATGTCAAATATGTCTAAAGGAGCGATAGTAAAGTTGGTTTTACCTTACCACTTTCCCAGCGTGATGCTTACTCTATGAGCGACTTCGCACATGGAGCCAGTGGTGCGTTAACCGGCTTGATGTGAGTGTTACTGGGACTGTAACTCAACCCAAACTTTGTTGTTGTGGTCTTGATCATGACATTGGTTTCTGCACCCGTGTCATCCATAGCACGAGTTAGACATCCATTGATCATGATGTCTACATATTGTGCGACATTTTCTTTTGGCTTCTCTGATTACCTTGCGATAACTCCACATAGTTCAATTAGGCCCAACTACATCGTGCCCGAACCATGCCCTAGTTCTTGTGCATCTTTCTCCTTCTATTCCTGTAATATGACACCAAGGTTCTTTAGTTTAGGGGATTTTACATAGCTATGCGACTCACAACATATGTAGAAACCGTTTCTGTTTGCAGTTTGTGCCTTCTTCTTAGCATGGCTTGGACGTCCAAACTTCTTGCCATCATACTTATATGTGTTATAATTCTTGGGATGTGGTTAATTCTCCTCGCTTTCATCAATAATCCTAACTTTTCGACGCTCCAACTCCGTTATGACCTAATTTTTCACCCCATCCATGAAGTGGAACAATATATCTTCTTCTGTGAGGTTGGGAATCTGAAGCATCAGGGTGGTGAACTCCTTCACATATGCTCATATATTGCATGTCTGCTTCAACTCCCTAAAATTGCGCTTTGCTTAATAGATGACGTTGTTGGGGAAGAAGGTCTTCTTGAATATTACTCAGAATCGCTCCTATGTGTTGATGGTGCAAAACCCCTTCCCTCTCTCAGACTCCTTTCGCTTCCACCAGAGCATGACAATCTCCGAGAGGTACAACACCATAGTGTTGATTTGTTCTCGTCGCTCTTCACTTTGTTACACTTGAAGTACTTCTTCAAGTGCCAAATAAAATTCTCCACCTTTTGCGCGTCACAAGCACTTTTGAACATCGGTGGCTTGAAGCCTCAATCTTTGACTCCATATCTCCATTAGACGTCGCAAATCCTCTAGATTCAATTTCTCCCTTGAGCACTATGGAAGTGATGACTTTCTTCATCTCATATTCTGCATGTTGGCACCCCTCTAACTCCTTGTAGATGTTGTCATTGTTCTCAAGGGTGAAGTCTTCGAGAGTCTTGAACTTGCTATCGACCTCGTTCAAGTGTTTGCCTAAGATTTCTACATTCTGCCTCACCATGTCAACCCTCGCGACATCTCTACTCTAGGTGTGACGTCATTGGGTTCCTCTTCACGTTTATATAACTCGCTTTAGTGGTCGAAAGTGGGTGAGATGACAAATCTTCTCTTGGTGTAGGGTCGAGCAACAATTTCTGATTACTTTTAAGGTTCTTCCTTCCCTTTCAGTGCTATTTTCCACCATCTTGCCTGATGTTGGTGGTGCTAGCGGCTTTGCTATCTCCCTTGTTAGCCATTCCTTAGTATTAACCTTCGCTTTGATACCACTTTATCATGACCTTAGACTTCTATTAAGCACACCGTGTAACATTTGACAACTGGCTCACAAATTTTTCACAATCTTGACAACTCAAATAAGCTTTAATACTAGATCACTACGGAATGAAAACTTTTGTATTACTCAAGAGAACTGCTTAAAAAGTTTTTTTGTATTACTCAAGACTTGGAAGATTTGCTTTTCTTGCTTGCTTGATTTACAAATGAATGCCCCTCTATTTATACTACACACTTAGGGGCTAATGTGTAAATAAAAATTGCTACACAAGTCCCTACATATTTTACAAATAAGCCCTCATTCTAGAATTCTCTACTTAAATAGGAGATTCCAAGACTTTCATGCAAATCAATAGAATTCTAAGGTCTTCTAAGGAATTTTCCCTATATTTCTAGAATACTCCACCAATAACTATAGTTCTTCCAATATAAGTCTTCCACATGGACAACCGTATGCCACGTGACGTCTAAGTGACATGATGACGTGGCGGGACATGACAATGGACTCTCCAACCACTCTCTGTTTCACACCCTATTCTCCATTTATAGAGAGGTTTGGAGAACTACTATTCATACCCTCTATTTCACTTTTTGATTATTTTATTGTTGTTTATACTATATAATATTTATAATAATATATTATAAATCACATAAGACCATCAATTGTAATATTTATATAAAAAATTAATGTAAATGTAACACTTTAAAAAATATATTATTTAATATATACTACTTTTAATAATATTTTGTTTTTTTAATCTTTGTCACTTTAAGTGATATAATTTAAAATTATTATTATTATTCACTATGAAGAATGCACAAAATTTAAATGATAAGATGAAAAATTTAATTTGAAAATACAATACAATACATAATTATTCAAATACAAGATGCACAAAAATGCTCATTTTGAACTCCGTAATACATTAATAGAGCATTTATGTGAGCAACATAATAATCTTGAACATTGAATATTTATATATAATATTTATGTAATTGTATTTTATTAATAATTTCACTAACATTTGGATTGTCCATTATTTTTAGTAGAATCAAACTTATTATAATTTAAAATATGATTGCAACTTTAGTGAAAATAATAGAAGAAACTTAAGCGGGGTGGAGCGGAGCGGGTGGATGTGGGGTAGGTGTGGGATGGGTGGATGCGGGTGAAAGTGCTTAAGTGGGCGGGGCGGTTGAAATTTTGTGGGTGGAGACAAACTCCGCTCCGTCCCGCCTCATTGTCACCCCTAATCATATTTAATGGTATTTTACTGAAGGATATCATCTGTAATTTAACAGTAAAGAATGGGCCTTTTAGGGAGTTGTTGATGTGGTCCAAAGAATAAAGAAGAAAAGACAACCTCTTTAAGCAAATTGATCTTGCAAAATATCATTATATTCTTAAATTTTCATCTAATGCCACAAAACTGACATGTTGAAACATTCTCTTCTAAATATGGAAAAAAGAAGTATATCAAATGTCATTAATTCAAAACGATAAAAAAATATGTAATTGACATGTTTTAAAAAGTGAAATAAAACATTATAAGTCTAACCTATTAATTTTAGCCGTTAAATAAAAATATTAAGCAATTAACAAATTAAAAATTTTAAGTTAAAAACGTACGCATTTAGTCGTTGATTTTTTTTTAGAAATTATATGCAGGGCAGAGCTGAGTGAATTTATGCGGTGCAGAGTGGGGCGGGATAAAAATAACAAATTATGCTATGCGAATGGAGTGGGACAAATTGAAATCTTAGCAAATTTACGTGAGTTTACCCAACAACCATCCTGCCCCGTTCCATCCCTAATTCTATCGGGGGTGCGACATAAATTTCACCCCACGAATATAGCAAGATCGTGAATTAAAGTGCCTTACTTTCTAACTAGCATTTCAAGAAATAATACGTTTTCTCTTGCAAGTTTAAGATCATTAATAGGGGTGTACATGATCGGGTTGGTTCGGGTTTTTCAAATATCAAATCAAATCATTTGTGTAAAAAAATTAAATTTATAAACCAAACCAAACTAATAAAATTCGGATTTTTTTTGGGTTTTTCAAATACCAAACCAAACCATTGTGTTGAATTTTTAAATTTATAAATCAAACCAAACTAATAAACCTCGAATTTTTTCAGATTTTTGGATTTTTTCGGTAAAGTTTGCATACAAACATATAAT
>NW_006239124.1:378352-381791 GCF_000226075.1 Solanum tuberosum
GTTTTTTTTCCAATACCAAACCAAGTCAAACCAAACCACTAGTCGAGTTTTTTATTCGATTTGACTCGATTTGCGGTTTGATTCGATTTTCGATTTGATTTTGTACACCCCTAATCATTAACATATGTAAGTAGTTGAGCAACAATATTAATGTTATACAAAGTAAATGTGAAACATCAATGTTAGAGGTAACGAAGCCAGCAATGAGGAGAAATTGTAGTTAGTTATGTTGGCATTATTTCTTATACATTGTTTGGTTTGATGTATTGGAAATAGCAAGCCTTGTATAAAGACTATTAAAAAATATTTGTTTACAAAAATACCCCCACATTATTATTATTATAATTAATATTATTATAATTATTATTATAATAATAATTATTATAATATTATTATTATTATTATTATTATTATTATTATTATTATTATTATTATTATTATTATTATTATTATTATTATTATTATTATTATTATTATTATTATTATTAGGCTTAGAGGGTAGTTTTGTCATTAGTTAATCTAATGCATGCATTAAAACCATTGCATTGCTAATACCTAGAAATTCATAGTATTAGCAATACACACCTTAATACACAATAGAGTGTATAACTAATGCAAGCATTAGTTATACATAGGTTGGAAAAGAGTACCAAACAAGGTACTAGTAATACACAATGCTAATGCATGCGTTATTTTTCCTAATACACTCTACCAAACGACCTCTTAGTGTATTATGTCGGGACACTTGCTTAAAGCCATAAAGTGATTTATGATGCTTATAATTACGATCCAAATTATGAAACCGTGCAGACACCTACTATAATTTCATTAGATATGCAAACCTTTACCATTTTACCTTAACAATAGAAAACCTTTGAGTGACATTTATCTTTTGATAAAATGAAATCAACAAGAAAATCCATTTCAAATCCTTTACAAGTAAAAAAATTCTCACAGAATCTAGTCTAGACAATTACTGGAATTTCTAACAGAGTACAGATAACATAAATACACAGGAGATAGACACAACTTTCACTTGAAAATAAAGTAGACTGAAGTTGATGATGAGTAACCTCCAATTTCCACGCTTGAACAACCTACACGAATAAAATGTGTAGCAAGAGTAGTATTAATACACCACATGTACTGAGTGGGCATCATAGGTCGACATGGATTAGATCCACGTAAAAATATAATATAAATTTAAAATAATAAAATTTTGCTCAAGAATTTAATAAGTTGATATAATGATATCAGATTATGTTACATAATATAATAGTTACTTGTTGCAATGGTTGAAATCTTAAAGAAGACACCAAATGATAAATTTGATCTTTTTATAACCAGACAATTATAATCGGTTTGAAGAATGCAGAAAGTTTAACTATTTGGAAGAATTCAAAATATTCAATAATAAGAGAATAACAATAGCAAAAGGGAAAATGGAAAAGGTAAATATATGCATAAAGGGGTGTACATGGACCAGGTTTGTTCGATTTTTTAAATATAAAACTAAACCATTTTTGTTGGGTTTATAAATCTATGAACCAAACTAAATTAATAAAATTTGGGTTTTCAACCTCCTATTATTTCGGATTTTTTTGAATTTTTTTTGGGTAAAATATTCTCATACAAACATATAATTAACTTGCGCTTCAAATATTTCTCTAGTCCTATAAAAATGCAATTATCTAAGGTGTTTTTATTTAAAGAAAATAACACGAAATATGATAGAAATGATGACACTAAAATATTAATAAAAAGTAATAATGAAATTGCATTAAACAAATATTACACATAAATAAGTCATAATGAAAATGATCATAATTTAAAAGTATTAAATCATGCTAAAATAAGGGTAATGAGTATTAATTATATAACTAAATATTAAAGAACAACTAAAATTCCATTATGTATTTTAATTGTCTAAACCAATGTAAACCTAAAGAACAATTATTCAATATTATTGTTATTTTTAGTGTTGAATTGACTTTCTTTTTTGTTAGCATTAGTATTGCTTTAATTTTGATTTGAACTTTATTAGAGTTACTAATATCTATGGATTATAACCTTTATTGGACCATTCAAAATTCTAAGTTAAACTTGAAATAATATGTTAAAAGACAAAAACAATAAAAAAAATTATAAGAAATATTTATAAATTATATCAAGTAAATACTTTTATGTACAATTTTTTAATTTTTTTTTTATATATATAATATCGGGTTTGTTTGATCTCGAATTGACTTTTAAAGTTAAAACCAAACCAATCTAAGTTTAGTTATTTATTTTTTTGCAATATCGAACCAAATCACTAGTTGATTTTTTTTCCCGATCTTACTCGATTTGCGATTTGATACGGTTTTAGTTCAGTTTTGTTCACCCATGTTATATAAGTACCCAAGTAAGAAAGGAAATCATAATTATCTAAAAGCCTACTTCCTCCGTCCCATTTTATGTGACACCCTTTTCTTTTTAGTTCATCCTAAAAAGAATGTCACTACAATAATTAGAAACAATTTAACTTTAAAATTCTCATTTACTCTTGATGAAATATTTTATAGCCACACAAATATCTAAAGATTATTTTACGTTAAATGTTAAAATATTTATTTTTCTTATACACCGTATCAAATCAAATAGTATCATATAAATGAACAGAATAAATATTACATGGTAAAATGTTGGTAGACTTTCTCCCAAAATGGCTACTTCTACTGGTGAGGGTCTATGAATTTAGTTAAATTGATACACTGACTTGGTCTGGTTTCTACTGGTAGGGGCGAACAAAGTCGAATCGAAAATGTCATCAAACTGTGAATCGAGTCAAATTGAGAAAAAAACTCGACTAGAAATTTGATTTGACTTGGTATTAAAAAAACCCCGATTATATTGGGTTGATTTAATTTTAACTTAAAAGAGTTAACCCGAAATCAAACCAACCCTACATCATGTGTATATAAATATATATGATTTTTAAAATATATTTTATACATAAAAGTATTTACTTTGATATAACTTATAAATATTTCTTATACTTTTTGATAATTTTTATCTTTTAACGTATTATATCGAGTTTGACTTAGAATTTTGAATAGTATAATAAATATTATATTCCATAGATATTCGTAACTCTAACAAAACTCATATCAAAATAAAAAATCAATACTAATGCTAACAGAAAAAAAAATCAATCAATAGTACGAATGACAATAATGTTGAATATTAAATGGCCAAAAGCCCCCCTAAGCTATTACCGAATTCTCAACTACACACTTATTCTTCACGGGAGTCCTATCACCCCCCTGAACCTTTTAAAAGTGAAATATCTAGCCCCCTACAAACTCACGCCCAGATTCGTATTAGGTAGTAATCAACACGCGCTGCCACGTAATATTACCCCTTTTTTATATAAAAAATAATAATTATTCTTTTATAT
>NW_006239124.1:382087-384166 GCF_000226075.1 Solanum tuberosum
ATAAATTGAATATATTACTTAGTGAACTCCTCCATTAATGACTAGTCTAAAGTTTGATTCTTCTAATTTTCAATTTTGATTTTGACCTACCAACAAATTTTCAAAGTGATGAAAAGTGGAGATATGATGAAAAGTATGTGATTTGAAGTTATGAATTGGCTTAGTGATGAAAAGTTGATGAACAGCGAATTTATGAATGATTTTGAACTTCTCGAATCGATTAGGCAACATTTACTTGAAGATTGGGATTCCCTTGTGACAACAGTGCTAAAGCCGTCCGTTAAAATTGAGTCGGAAGTGATTGTTAGTTCGCTGGAGATATACGATTTCACCGGATTTACAGCGACGACGGAGGAAAAATTGGAAGTGAAAGTGAATATGGCGGAGGTTACCCTGGTGGTCGAGGTGAGCCCACCTGTGTTTATGGATCTTATGAACATTGAAGGGAAAAGATAAAGAAGGTAAAAGAAATAAATGGAAACATAATTTTTATTTTTTTTATAAATAAAATATTAATATGAAATAAATTAAATATTTATAAAGTTAATATTTTAATCATCTTTTTATCTCTCACTCTCCCAAAGAGAGTGAACTACACCTTCTTTGCCACATCAGCATTTAGGGAGCAAATAATTACACTTTAAAATAGTCCAAGGGGGTAATAGGACTCCCGTAAAGTATGAGTGTGTAGTTGGGAATCCGACTATAGGTTGGGGGTCTTTTGGCCATTATCTCAAATAATGAAGGCAAGAAAGATGCAAATTAATTGATAATATAAGTTCACAAAAGTTATTATTTACCTCGCAAGATTAGCAGCTCGAATTTCTTCCCGGAGTCTATCATATTCTTTCCAAGTTTCTTCTCTTCTTTTACGGGATTGTTCCATTGCTTGATCTGCTACCAAGACTCTTTGCCTCTGGCGGTCTAAATATCTATCCATTTGATCGAATACGGTGATCCATGCAGTACCTAACATCTGAACAAAAAGAAAATGTGATAAATGAGTGTCAGTCAGAGGCAAGGGCAACCCTTATAAACTTTGAAAGTAAATATCAACGACAATAAATTTTGAATACCGTCGACTGAACGAGATATTGGACAGTTGTCTGCATTGCTAGCTCCTCATCAACAGGATTATCATAGAATTTCTAAATTACATAAAAGAGATAGCAAGGGTTAATAGTTGGCTTGTCCAATGGAGGCTTTGCAAATTTAAAATTATTTTAGAACTTGCTACAGTTTTTCAGCCTAAATAAAGAATTAAATCATTTACCTGACCCATTTTGATGGTGGCTTGCCTAAATTTTGGGTACGAGGCAGCACCTTTTATCAGTCTCGAAGCTAAAGGCCGTGATATGGTCTTCACCGTGTCGTCAAAAAGCTTAATGAGTACTGACATGATCATGTCAAAAAGATACCTACAACAATTGTGAAAATCTTAGAGCATTCAATGAGATTACAAACCAGAATAGGGTTTAGGGTTTACGGTTTTAGGCTCCTCGTTCTCCCATTTCCCTTCCCAGTTTTAAAATTAAATAATAAAAGAAAAATACCGGGGATTAGGGAGAAATCGCCGGAATTCTACAACATTGACGGAAACGAAGGGAAAGGACTTGCAGAAGTTGTCTTCGTCAGTTTCCGAAATTTGGTGCTTAGTGGAAATTATTATTAATAAAAGGGTCGTTTGGTAATTGGTACATAGATTAATAACCCAAAGTTTAGTTAGACAAAGATTAATAATATCGAGATTATTTTTTAGGATAAACTACCTTATTAGACATACATTACTACTATATATACTAATAATATCTTTACTTTTAAACAATTACATATATTACCACTTTTAGTATTTTATACCATATATTAATATATTATTTGAAAATACTATTAGATACCCACATCCCTTAAAACTATTATTGATTAATTATCTGCTTAAATAACTCTTTCACTCCAAATCAACCACTATCTCTTAATTCTCCCCTCCTATGTTTATCACTCAATTATGTCTCCTCCTTTCTGATTCAAGAATTTCACCTTACAATTTCATTTCAACAATAGTTAATCTACTCTCTTCTTCTC
>NW_006239124.1:384417-384515 GCF_000226075.1 Solanum tuberosum
TAGAGAGTTTTTGTTTGCTGGTGTTCTTCTAAGACTTTCTTTGGTTACTGTGATATGGAATTGGTAGTACCAATATTACTTTGATATAGGCCTTGAAA
>NW_006239124.1:384615-399162 GCF_000226075.1 Solanum tuberosum
GGAATCCGACTATAGGTTGGGGGGTCTTTTGGCCATTATCTCTTTTAACATGATTTAGTACTTTAAAATTATGATCATTTTCATTTTGACTTTTTTATTTGCAATATTTGTTTTATGCAATATCGTTATTATTTTTGTTGAATATTTTAGTGTCATCACTCATATCATATTTTATGTTATTTTCTTAAGAAACACCTTAGATAATTGTATTTTGATAGGACTAACCAAATATTTGAAGCACAAGTTCATTATATGTTTGTATGGATACTTTATCGGAAAAATCTGAAAAATTCAAAAAAAAATTCGAGGTTGAAAAACCTAAATTTTATTAGTTTAGTTTAAGTTTTTAAATTAAAAAAACCAACATAAACAATTTGATATTTAAAAAATCTGAATCAATCCTGTCCATGAATTTAGTACAAGTCATTTTACTAACGAGGACCTATATGAGAGGTCAAGAATTCTACCTACAAAGTATCTACAATTTTGGCCTAGCACTTCTATCTGTGTAGGGACTACAAAAGTTTGGTCTAGTGCGCATATGTCAAAAATTTTACTATGGTAGAGGTCTAACCAATCAAAGTTGGAAGAGGCTCCACTCATTTTTTTAACATGTGGATCGTGGGGGTCCAAACTATTAGTTAAGGCTGAAAAATGAAATCAAAAGGAGAGAGAATGTAAAGTTTAAGTGGAAATTATAAGACAATTGTGGAGTCAATTTAATACTATGCTGACAATTTTTTTTTGACTGCCCATATCTTTTCTATCAATTGTATATATATCTCAATAAATATACTATTCTGGACAAGAATAGTTACAACACTCTAAAACCCAATCGCTAATTTTTCTAACTTGTTACCTGTTGCTGTTACTGTTTTTTTGACACATACTGTTATATTTTCATTTTTATAATTTTATCTGTGTTGAAACTTGAATCTTATAAAATATATAATACATTTATCTTTACAATGTATGGGTAAAGTCGCATAAAGGGGCAAGGCTAGCAAGGTAGGCCTTGAAAATATATTTTCATCTCACTCATATAGTCATGTTATTTGTCTACTTTCTTTTTATACACATCTTTACTAAAGAAATTATAAATAAGTAGAAAAAAAATTACTAATTGCCTTGTAACTCTTCTTAATTCACTCTATTTTAATTATCTAAAATAAATAATAATTTCGGAAAAATATTTTTAATAATATGAGACGGAGGGACCACAAGTTTGTATAGAACCTTTTCTCAATTAATAAATGCTAACATAATGTACATTCTCACTAGTCACTACGATAAATAATTTAACTAATGAAATAATTTATATTTTGTGTAAATGAAACACAACATGATAAAATTAAACCAACAATCATTTAATGAGATTTTTGAGTTTTCAAAACAAACAATTTCATTTCTTTTTTTCCGCTCTTTTTTCATATTGTCCTCCATTTCTTCACGCCATTGCTTTAGTAGCATTAAAGGGTTTATTTAATAGGTGATTAGAATTATGCATGTCTTCAATTTGGTAATTGACGTTAATAATAAATTAGTTTGAAGACAATAAAAAATACACAAATCTTATCTTATCTTGTAATATAGAACTATTTTTAAAAGTAACGCGAGTTTAAAGAAAATAGAGTGTAAACAAATTTCAATATAAGAATAATATTTTTAATAGATATTCAATTCAACACGTTAAATAAATGTGGATATAAAATAGAAAATAAAAATATTGATCAACTAATAATATGACTTTTTATTCCTTTGCACTTTTCCACTTTCAATATAATATTTTAATTTATTTAATTGAAGTTGACATGAACCCCACAATTATCTTGCAATTCCCGCTCAAACTTTACATTCTCTCTCCTTTTGGTTTCATTTTTCAGCCTTAACTAATAGTTTGGGCCCCACGATCCACATGTCAAAAAATGGGTGGAGCCTCTTCCAACTTTAGTTGGTTGGGCCTCTACATAATAAAATTTTTCCGCATATGTGATTTATGTTCATTGTACTGTTATACCTATATTATGCTTATTTATAGTTTATTTTATACATTAACATAATTTGTTTTCATGCTCTCTTTTTTTTTTGAAGACTTGCACCACATGCTACTGGATACTAAAAATCTAGTTCGAAACAATATCCATTTATTAGCTGAGGTGAACTAACCCCCTTGGCTCATAGTGGCGTCTCTACTTTCTACTTTGAATTTTGTCTTATAATACTTTCTCGACTCCACTTGTGAAATTAGTTTGTCTTCTACATTTGTACCGTTTTCTTTTGAATTCCGCTGCTTATAAGATTTTGATCTATTATCTACGTTGCAAATACCTTTATTTATATATTTTGTTGGCTTATAAGAGTTTGAAGTAAAAAATTACAAACAATATGTATGCAGTTCTATCAATCTCAAGTGTTCAAAGAAAAGAGAAATTGTCAAGAGGGAAGAAGTAAACAATCAAAGATGATTTTCCATACGAATCATCTAAAGACCAATAGTTACCATTCAGTTTAAAATACAATGAACACCAATAGTTCATGATAACAAAAACTTACATGGTACCCTTCCATGATTATCTAGCAAAAATCTGAAATATAACCTTATTTATCTACAAGGAAGATCATGATACACAGAGATGCATAGACCGAGCACTTAAAGCAGCAGACGTCTTAGAATTACAAAGACAAAATCGTGTTACATTTACAATCTACTCTTCTTCAATGGTCCCATCTCCTTTGCCTTTGCCCTTAACAAGTGCTTCTGTATTTTTCCTGTAGCTGTCTTTGGCAATGGTCCGAAAAACACTGACTTTGGTACCCAGTACCTAGGCATCTTTGATCGACTAAATTTCATAATATCCTCTGCAACCTGTTGCTGATCTGTTTCCTTTACAGCAGGCTTTAATGTCACAAATGCACAAGGTGACTCTCCCCATTGCTCATCAGGCCTTGCAACAACGGAGACCTCCAGTATTGCTGGGTGTTGATATAGGATATTCTCGACCTCAACACTACTAATATTTTCACCACCAGATATGATGATGTCTTTTGATCTGTCTTTTATTTCAATATATCCATCAGGATGTTTTACAGCAAGATCACCAGAGTGATACCAGCCTCCTGCAAAAGCAGCTTCATTGGCTTTCGGGTTCTTCAGGTAGCCTTTCATCACAACATTACCCCTGAAGACGATTTCTCCCATCGTTTTCCCATCGGCTGGAACAGGTGTCATGTCCGTGGGGTTAACTACATCTAGATGCTCCAGGCTTACATATCTGACACCTTGACGTGCATTGAGACGTGCTTGAACATCTATGGGAAGTAAATCCCACTCAGGCTTCCATGTGCATATAGTGGAGGGGCCATAGGTTTCAGAAAGGCCATAAGTGTGTAAGACACGGAAGCCACGTTGAGTCATTGCAGCAAGAACAGGAGGAGGAGGAGAAGCACCAGCAGTGCTTACATGTACTAGGCGAGGCAGGGGAAGGATGGTCTCCTCTTTTGAAGCATTAACTATGGTATTGAGCACCACAGGTGCAGCAGAGAAATGGGTTACACCAAGGTAAGCTATGGCGGAATAAACAGCCTTTGCAGTTACCTGCATATGGCCCACTCAAAAAAACAAAAGCAACCTTGTCAAGAGCCAAAAGCAAGAAGCAGGGAGAAATACATCAATATATTTGACCTGCCCAAAAGCCGTTGTCTTTTCTAGCTACTTTTGTTCTTTTATTTCAGATATAGACCAAAAAGGCATGTGCCCCTCCTCCTCCTCTTAGTATATTCAAAAAATTTCAGATTCAACTCGTGCAATAATCTTTGAGATTTTAATTAGGAAGTAGGCACGGTGTTACTTTGTTAAAGTATATGCTAAGACAATATATTTCTCTTTAATATTCTTCTAGTCCATTAACCTATTTCAAGATAAAACATTGAATAATTGTTTCTAACCCTCGTAGTTGGAACAATAGGATGTCATTGAGTTTTGTTTGGTCAGTTGTATGATCAGAAGACAATATAGTTTTTGTTGGATATATCATCACCTACGCTATCCTTTCAGTTTTCCAGCATTTCTTGATAGATCACCCTAATTCTTTGTACAAATACAAATCACTAGATATGCGTCTTTTGTAAAATACTCATAGAAACTGAAGAAGTGGGTCAATGTGGTGAAAATAGACAATCATGACTTCTATCTGTTCATTGTTAGTTCTATTGCAAAACTGTCAGGTGAAAGCACAGTATCTCATTATCAACAACACATGTCCAGCGATATTTCATGATCATGATAGACTCTGCTATTATAAGTAACATAAATATAACATAGAAAACTCCATGTTCAAGAAAAGGACCAAGAGATCACCTGTCTAAGGCATATGTTGGTCCCACAAATTGCTGCAAGTGTCCAAGTGAAACACCAACCATTGCAGTGAAACATTGGTAGAGTCCAAAGGTACACAGCTCCCTCTTTCATACTCCAAACAACGGCATTACTTAAAGCCATAAGATACGCACCACGATGATGAAGCACCACTCCTTTAGGACTAGCTGTCGTACCAGAAGTATAGCCCAGAGCAATACTCTGCCACTCATCCTGTGGTGGCTTCCATGGAAAGTTTGGGTCACCAGTTTCCAAGAAATTATCATATTCAACTGCCCCTTTCTCTAAAGCATATTGAAGTGGGGCGGGATCACAATTTTTATCAGCAATAACTACAATAAGTGGTCGATTTGATTTTCCTTCACTCTTATCTTCTAAAATTTTTAAAGCTTCCTCAGCCAATGGAAAGAATTCTTGGTCCACCATGACAACTGCAGCTGAGCAATGTCCCAAAAGAAAAGCAATTGTGTCTGCATTTAAACGAACATTGACAGCATTTAAAACAGCTCCAGCCATTGGAATTCCAAAATGAGCTTCATACATAGCAGGAACATTTGGCGCAATCACAGCAACCTGACATGAAGCCAATAAAGGGAAAGACTTATAAGGTTCCTGTTGGATACCAGAAAACTGCATTTTCTCAAGGGGGTAACATTGTACATCCATAAGAACTGATAGAGAGTTTAAATCATGTCATTTCAATTCATATGAAGAAACAAACAGAGACAGGCAATGCAACATTTACAAATATTTTAGTTTCTTCCCATCGTGAGAAGAAGTAGTTCAAAACATGAGCATTTATCTCTGAACTACAAGTTTTTCAATTAATTCTACCCCTCTTCTTTTTAGACAATAGGTTTAGCTTAATTAGCTTTATAGTGAAAACAGATTATGTAAATAATCTGAAAGAATTCTTGGAATTTACTATCTTCCTAACAGAATCTCTATTGAGAGAATGAACTTGCAGAAATGCAAAGCACAAAACCATGTAATGTACCTACTAGATATATGTCAATAAATCAAACACCGTTCTGTAATTTCCAAACTAAAAGCCAATCTGCCTCCACCGACTCATTTGCTCCACAAGGAAATGGGACAATGTGAGCTTAGTTTGTAGAATTTGTACATTGTTTATGTTATTGTATGCATAATCTCCAACAGCCAAGGATCCTTGCTAGCTTATTTATTACCTTTATTAAAACGTTTTCCTTTCTGATCTCCAAGGAGGCCAAATAAGTATTCCACTTCTTTTCTCTCGTATATCCAGAAAATTGATCTAACATGTATGGTCAATTTGTATTAGTTTAGTGATCCAAAAAGAGTGGAAGAGTGAGTATGGAGTGAAGATGTAAAACAGCTTGGTCTAAACCATTCAAGTTGAAGCAGTTCATTGAAATACCAAATTCTCACTTAGCAACAGACAGAACTTCAACATAATCATTCTGTGGTATCAAGGTTAGCTAAACGACAACAGTACCATCAGAAGAGCTAATTTCAGATTTCAGAGCTAGCAAATAAAGTTTCAAAGAAAACATAGAACATGTAAAGACATACACATCAATTTTCGATAATACCTTCTCCTGCAACCAGGGGAAAGCACTCTAAAGGAACACTAAATGTGTCTGAGACTCACACCAACTCATGTCTAATGCAATTTCTCCTACACATTGGCTGCTTTGTAATTACATTAATCAATTTGCGAAACACAGTATCAGAACTGTCATATAGATCAAGATGGTGAGATAAATCAATGCCAGAAAACCTACGAAAAAGTCACAACGCTATAGTGTAAAGACCCTCATATAAATCTAGTCTTTGGGATCAACTCCTATATGATTAACTACAAGTATCTCATCTGTAATACTACCAAGAAATAAAATGGATTTTTAGGAATCATATCGGATTGGTTCAGTACAGAGGAAAGTTATTTGGTTCAGTCAATGAAATACTATGCTAACTGATATTCTGTCTAATCATTTAATTGGCAGTACATCCAATAATTAGATCTCGCACTCTTCAAAAATATGGAGAGTCAACATAGGATCAAACCGAACATAAACCAAATCACCACCTTATTGCAAAAGCATATTTACTCTTAGTCCTGAGCACCACAAGAAAACACTAATGGGTAAGCAGATATTTTATAACTCTATACACAGTGTTCCAATCTATTATTGTTGAAAACCAAAACATACCGTGCTTCCGAAAGTGATGGAGCGTTTGGTAAGAGCAGAAGCCAGTTTACAGCAACGGCGATAAGTCTGAAGCCATGTGTATTCAACAGACCCATGAATTAATGATTTTCTGTTGGGATAAATCATCGCCGCCCTTTCCAAGAAGGATAACGGCGTCAGAGCTGTGTAGTTTGCCGCATTCTTTGGAAGATGGTCGATATCTCTCTCCACCACCATTTTTCCCCTCTCTCTCCCTTTGGACTTTACGAGAAGATGAATTTAAGGAAAAAATGAAGCTGAAAATAATATATATGTGACTGTAGCGTAGTGATGAGCGACGTTTGATTTCTCGTCCTTTTAAATTGGATAGGTTGGCTATGGTGAATGCGTGATGACTGACGACAGAAAAGACAAGTATTGTTGTTTAATCAAAAGATTCAAAGTAGTTGTAGACTAACTAGTGGTGTGCAGAGCCCAAGTATATATTCTTAAATGATATATATTAATTATACATAGATTGAAAAAATATATTTAATAAAAAGATAAAGGCAATTTAATATTTTTCTATGACCTCTGTTTATATTTAATTTTTTCTTTGACTTCTTTTTTATTTGTTTATTTTATTTTTAATATTTAAAAGAATCTATATATTCAATTACTCCACTTTGCATCTATCATTATAATATATTTTCTTTGTTAGATAAAATAATGTGTTTTTAGAGATTCTTTTACCTTCAACCTTCATAATTTTTAATTGTGCAACAAGTATATACATATAATGTGCAACTCTCTATGACTTTCATTTGTATTTGTCTTTTTGAGGTTTTTTCTCTCCATTTCACTATATAAAAAAATAGGGGAACTTACATAAATTTCCCTAGTTTAGAAGCTAATTATTTAGATACATTCTAATTTGTAATATTATGTATCTTAGCGGATTTTGGTGCCACCAAATACGTTCATGTATATGTATCTCGGATACATGAGATCAAATTTAGGTGTAACTTGTTTTAGATACACTGTATTCAAGTGGCTTCACGTGTATCTCAGATAAATAATAAACCTCGCTTGCCACTCTCCCATGTATATGGTACCCCAGATACATGTGAATCACTCCAGATACATACAATCTAGTGTGATTCGCATATATCTGAGATACACGAATCTCACTCGTCTCCCTCTATTTTTATGTATTTGATAGCAAAAATACATGTCTTGAATTTAAGATACGTAGGAAATTTTTAATTAGTAGTAAGATACGTAATATTTAAAAAATTATAGGTAATAATAGTATATATGGTATTGAAGTATGTCTAATAATGAAGTTTTTCCATAAAAATAACACAACAATCTATTTAAAGTACTATTTATTTTCTTAATTATTTTATTTTAAAAATCATATTACATATAACTCGCACCATTTCATTTCATAATTTATATTCTAATTATTATATAGTATTTGAAAGCCTAAAATTAAAGTCAATATTAAATTTCTTAATCGTTATTGTTCTTTTCCCCTTCCCTTAATTAATTATTATTAACGTGTATTAGGGTCCATTTGGCCATGCGATTTGAAATCATAATATGAAATCATGAGATGAAGTTGAAATTTTGCTTGGACATGTAATTTGAACTTTTTATGTTGTATATTTTCTCATAAACATAAAAAAACTTTATAAGTTGTAAAACTATTAAAATTGTCTCAAGTCTTTATACAATCTTACCAAATAAGCAAAAACTTATAAAACCACACAATACACTATCACAAAGCTATTCTACAAAATTACAACATTCATTGATCAAACTTTAATTCAATAAAAAAAAATTCAAAATTAAACATTGGTTGAAAAAATAATGAATTTTGTGAATAGAAATAGTAATGTAGGAATTGATTTGAATTAATACCAAATTTTATGTTGGTGAGAATAATTGTTATATGAGATATAAATGGTTTAAAAAGTAATGATATGAATTTAATAAATTTTATTACATATGATGTAGACACGTAATTTTAGACCGACCTTAAGGTATTACACCATTTTTAGTACATAAACATTGGTTTATATATAAATTAAATATTTTATTTTTCATCGTATTTTAGTAAGTTTATTTTAAAAGATTGGAAAATTACAAGAAATATATGTTTTCTTTTAATTTAAATTTTAATAAATAAGCTAGTATTTCTTAATTATATTTTTAGACTAGCTATTTGATTTTTCTTATATTTTATTAATTCAAAATAATTAATATTTTTATAATTTATATATATATATATATATATATTTATTTATTTAATTAAAAAAATATAATAACCTAAACTACCCTCACCCTCCACTTCACCTTAACCCCCACTTCCCTCTCACACTATACACGACACACACACTACCCCCACTCCCCTCAACCCCACACCTATATACTACTTACCAACATAAACAACAGAGGAGGGAGAAAAAAAAAAGAGATCAAAAACATATAACTCACATACACTACTACATATACTACTGACGAACTCCAAAAAAAGGGAGAAAATTTTTCAGCAACCCAAAAATCCCACAAACCAAAACATACTACTCCAAAAACAACACCACACAAACGGAGAAAACAAAAAAAATCGTCCAGAAAGACACGCCAAAAAAGGGAGAAAAAGAACATCCAAATATTTTAATTTCCTTGCAATTACTACAACACACAGAAGCAAAATACAACACACACCTGTTGACTATACCTTATTTATCGACACTAGATCAGGGATCTCCCCCAAAATCAGGGATCTCCCATTATGGCTAACGGTCATTAGCTTGAAATCAGTAGATAATTAGGACTCTATTACTTGTATAAATATCTTGTAAAATCCTACAGTTTTATTATTTAATAAACAGATCACAATTCTTTTATCTCTAATTGTTTTGGATCTCTATCGTTATTCAACTTGGTATCAGAGCCTTGTTTTTTTTCCAGACCCTCACTACTCAGTTTTTTTCCCAGTAAATTTGTTTCGTTCATCTTTGGTTCAGATTCTCAATCCATATCCATTATTCCTATAGTCATCTCTGAATCTATTCCTTGACTGATCCCTTCGACTTCTATTTTCCTCTTTGAATTAGGATGGATTCACGAGATACCTTGTCAACAAAATTTGGTGGGCATAACTATCCGATTTGGAAGTTCCATTTCAAAGCCTTCATTAGAGGCAAAGGCCTCCTTGGTATTCTGGATGGCTCAAAGGTTGTACCCACAGAAGACAAAGAAAAAGAGGCTTGGGAGGCTAACAATGGCAAAATTATCACATGGCTTGTCAATTCCGTCTCTGTTGATATTGCCATGGAACTGACATCTTTTGAGAAAGCATCAGAAATGTGGAGTCATCTACATACCCTCGGTAACCAACAAAATCTGGCTCAAGAATTTGAATTGGAAAGACTACTTGCAGAATCTATACAAGCTGAAAAAAATGTTCGTTGTTTCTATTCTGCATTACTCACATTATGGGCAAAACAAGATCAGGTTTTTTCCGCCTCTATTCCTGCGGCTGGATTGAAGGATTTCATGACTACGATGAAGAGGACAAGGACAGTCCAATTTCTAATGAAACTCAGGCCCGAGTTCGAACATTTGCGTGCTAGTATTCTTAACAGGGAAAAACTACCAGCTTTGGAGGTGGTAGTTTCTAAAGTTCTTCGAGAAGAAACTAGGCTGAGTTCTCAATCTTCGATAGAGAATTCCCTTACCATGGACACTGCCTTGGCTGCATACAAAAGTTCTTCTTCCTCGGGCAACTCTAACAAACCTGTTCAATGCTATCATTGCAAGGAAACAGGGCACATTATATCCCACTGCAAGAAGCGAAATTATTGCAACTATTGTAAGAAAGATGGTCATATTATTTTGGAATGTCGTAAGAAATCTGGTCCAGGGAAACGCTCAACTCCTCATAAAGCCTTCCAAGCGATGGCAAGGGATGCTGGAACACGAGAAACACCAAGCACAAAAGTGCTTGATCGTAATGATATCTACAAAATGATACAAGAATCATTGGTGGCTGCTCTTCCTAATGCAATCTCTTCAGCTTTGACTACTACGTATCCTGGTAAGACTAAACTTTCAGACTCAACGGTATGGCATATTGATTCTGCTGCATCTAATCATATGACAGGAAATCAAAAACTGTTTTCTGATTTATCTAAACCACGTTCTAGACATGAAATTGTTACAGCAAATGGTCATGTTTTAACTGCATCAGCTATTGGCACCATTAAACCTTTTTCAGAAGTTCTTTGTGTACCAAAGCTTACTGCAAATCTTTTATCTGTTGGGCAACTTGTAGAACAAAATTTTTTGGTTATTTTTTCTCCTAATGGTTGTGTTATTCAGAACATATTGACAGGGGAAACGATGGCCAGGGGACGTAAGGTTGGCAGGCTGTTTCTTCTTCAATCTCAGGATACCAAACTCCATCAGTGTTTTCTTTCAGCTTCAAATAAAGATATCCAATTTTCAAATAAAATGTGGAACTTGTGGCATCTCTGTTTAGGCCATCCACACGCTTCTCGGTTAAATTTTATGCTTAAATCTTGTAATTTGTTGGGCAAACATTCACTGATTTTTCCCTCTAAATTACCTTGTCAAAGTTGTGCAAAATCAAAGAGTCATAAACTTCCTTTCCAATTAAGCAGTACTAATTATTCTACTCCTTTTGATTTAATTCATAGTGATATTTGGGGACCTTCTCCAATTATATCTCGTTTGGGATACAAATATTTCATTCGATGTTTGAGGACCTTCTCCAATTATATCTCGTTTGGGATACAAGTATTTCATTCTATTCATTGATCAAGTATCTCGTTATACATGGATTTTCTTCTTGAAACACAAGTCTGAGGTACCAAATATTGTCAAATTTTTTTATAACCTTATAGAAACCCAATTTGAGAAAAAGATCGAGATTTTTCGTTCAAATTCAGGAAGGGATTATGTCAATATAAACCTCACTAATTTTTTTCAAGAAAAAAGGCATAACTCATCAGCGTTCTTGTCCGTATACACCGGAACAAAATGGTGTGGTGGAACGTAAGAATAGACATGTTGTTGAAACTGCCTTAGCCCTTCTTGATACTTCAAATGTTCCAAAAATATTTTGGGTTGAAGCAATCCAAACATCTATTTATCTCATAAATAGACAATCATCCTCGATCATGAAACAAAATTGTCCTTATTTTATTCTTTTCAAGAAATTGCCTGACTATTCACATCTTAAAGTATTTGGCTGTGTGTGCTTTGTTCTTCTTCCGGATCATGAACGTCATAAATTATCTTCAAAAGCCGTTAAATGTGTTTTCTTAGGATACAATGATATTCAAAATGGGTATTTGTGTTATGATTCAACACGTCGTTCATTAAAAATCTCACGACATGTTATCTTCTTTGAGAATTCTTTTATTTATACTAACAAAGACTCACAATTCTCTACTATGTTTTTCCTGAATAAATTTTCTTCTCATGATGCTGCTTGCCATAGCCACCTTGCCGTTGGTCCTTCGTCGACCATGTCCTCTACCACATCCGGTACTACTTATGACTTTGATCCTTTTATTGATAATGATACTACTTCGGCTAATACTAATTCTTTACCTCACCCACATAATGCCTCATTAAATCTTAACAACCAACCTTCTCCCACTCGTCAAAATAGCATTGACCCTACTAGATGATCATCTCGGCATGCCCCCCCTCCAGAACGATATGGATACTCAACAGGTGAATATGGTCGATCTTATGCCTTACTAACAACCTTGAATTCTATAGTTGTACCAAACTCTTACATGCAGGCTAGTGGTCAGAAATGTTGGGAGGATGCAATGCATGAAGAATTAGTTGCCCTTGAGGAGAATGATACATGGGATATGGTGGATAGACCAACAAATGCAACAATTATTGGAAGTAGATGGGTGTACTCCATCAAGATGAAAGCTGATGGATCCCTAGATCGATACAAGGCAAGGCTAGTAGCTCAAGGATACAAGCAGGAATATGGAATCGACTATGATGAAACATTTGCTCCAGTAGCTAAAATGACGACCGTACGTATATTGCTTGCCTTAGCATCAATAAAAGGTTGGAAGTTACATCAACTGGACGTCAAGAATGCTTTCTTACATGGAAACTTGCAAGAAGTGGTCTACATGAATCCACCACCAGGTTATAAATATATTAAACTAAATCAGGTGTGTCGTCTTAAGAAATCCCTCTATGGATTAAAGCAGGCTCCTCGCTCTTGGTTTGAAAAGTTTCGCACTACAATCTTAGGTGCTGGTTTTACTCAAAATAGCTCAGATTATTCATTATTCTTACGTCGGACTACCTCAGGTATTACTATTCTTCTTCTTTATGTGGATGACATGATTATCATAGGAAACGACGAAGTTGGAATCTCTCATTTGAAAGATTTGTTACACTCCTCGTTCAAAATGAAGGACTTGGGAAAGCTAACATATTTTTTGGGTTTGGAGGTAAGCTATGGAAAGGAAGGCATACGATTGAGTCAACAAAAGTATGCAGAAGATCTAGTTCAATTAGCCAATCTTATTGATCATAAGAAGGTTCATACTCCAATGGAAGTGAATACAAAATACAAAAAGGAGGAAGGAGAGATTTTTGGAGATCAGACCTTGTATAGACGTCTAGTTGGATCACTTATATATCTTACTATGAGTCGTCCTGACATCTCTTATGCAGTACAGGTGTTAAGCCAATTTTGTTACCAAGCCTTACAAGATGCACTACACTGCTTTTGCTCAGGGTTATTAGATACATAAAAATGTACTGTAAAATCGGAGTCTCTTATTCCCATCATCTTCATCGTTGGACATGGTGGGATACGCTGACGCAGATTGGGCAGGATGCCTTGATTCAAGACGATCCACTACAGGTTTGTGCATGATGCTTGGCTCGTGCATGATCTCTTGGAAGTGCAAGAAACAATCTTGAACATCGAAGTCATCCACAGAGGCAGAATATAGAAGTATGTCTGCTGCATGCTCTGAAATCATTTGGCTGCGAAGGTTGCTCTCAGAACTTGGCATCGAAATGAAAGGATCAACCACATTGTATGGAGACAACACTAGTGCAATCAGAACAACAACAAACCCCGTTCATCATGAAAACACCAAGCACATAGATGTAGACTGTCACTACATTAGAGAACTGGTTGAAGATTTGAGTATTAGCCTGAAGTATACATCCTCTAAAGATTAACTGGCTGACTTATTTACGAAGGCCATGTCAAGAAGTAGACACAATTATCTGTTGTCCAAACTCATGTTTTGTGATACACAACATTAGTTTGAGGGAGGGTGTTGACTATACCTTATTTATCGACACTAGATCAGGGATCTCCCCCAAAATCAGGGATCTCCCATTATTGCTAACGGTCATTAGCTTGAAATCAGTAGATAATTAGGACTCTATTACTTGTATAAATATCTTGTAAATCCTACAGTTTTATTATTCAATAAACAGATCACAATTCTTTTATCTCTAACTGTTTTGGATCTCTATCGTTATTCAACTACACCCACACCAAAAATAACAAAGTTTCGTGGGTGTCTAATCGAGGTTCGATCAAGATTTTGCGGTACTTATTCTCTTTATTTAAGGTTCAACTTTGCCTTATCTCTTTAATTTATTCATGGAATTTGATGTAATTTTATGACAAGTTTTATTATATTTTTGTTCCATTCATGAATTTGATTGAAATGATTCATTTGTTAGTTGTTATATCTCTATTTCATGAATGAAGGTAGCTTTAATTGATGATTTTGTTTTCTTTATTTATTTATTTTTATTTGTTAGTTGTGATCTCTTAAAAAATGAACGGGTCATAACATTGTTCTTGTCTTGCCCCCAAGGCCTAGCTCAAGTGGCAAAAGGTGGAGGATTTGTGGCTTAGGTCGCAGGTTCAAGCCCCACACCATGCAAAGCGAAGCCCGGTATTTAAGTGGA
>NW_006239124.1:399253-399402 GCF_000226075.1 Solanum tuberosum
AAGACTAAGTATTTTCTTTTAACATTAGACAAAATTTTAGGTACGTTAAAATTATTTGTTTCGATTAAGAATGCGATTGCTCATCTTTTTTGAGACATAAAAAAATCAAGGATGCAGTGATGCACCTTGTCCAATAATATAATTAAATT
>NW_006239124.1:399433-406275 GCF_000226075.1 Solanum tuberosum
AAGGTTATTAAGTGTGATGCAAAGAAGACAGTTATGTCTCTAAATGTCAAGACCAAAAATGCGGTTACACATCTAGGTCAAGACCAAATAAAGGTTCAACAATAAAAAATATGAGCGAAACTATAGCATATAAAATATGTCCACAAATAATTAAAAGTAGGTATAAGTCAATAAAAGCGACCGTACGTGCTAGAACCACGGGACTCGAGGGATGCCTAATACCTTCCCCTCGGTCAACAGAATTCCTTACCCGAATTTCTGGTTCGCAGACCAAAATAAAGAGTAATTTCCTTTTGATTAGGGATTAAACAAAAAGGTGACTTGGAACACCATAACTCAATTCCAAGTGGCGACTGTGAAATAATAAAATAATCCCTAAATCTATAACGTCACTTAAATTGGAAAAACCCTTACCGCCTGTCGCGAAAAGGGGTGTGACAGATGAAATAAATGGTTAGTAGATATAAATGAGAGTTTTTTTTTTTTTACAAAATATAAATTTGTGGGTCAACTTTTGTACTTAAAAATATCTCAAATCATAATTTTTTAAAAATTTGAGAGATGAAATCATGATATAAAATCACCGTAAAATCGCATATTCAAACGCTGATTTCATCTCATGATTTATGATTTGATATCATGACATGGAATCACATTACTATATCAAAGGTAGGAGACAAAAAACTAAACCTTATCTACCCAACATATTTTTCTTGACACTTAATGGGGGAGCTAATGTGCTATAGGATTTCAAAGTTTGATCCAATACTAATGAGGTCCACTACATTTTTATTTTGCATATATGTAGTCACATTTTGTTTAGTTAAATTCATGTTTTAGACCTCATTTGTTTGCACTTAATTAATTGGGTATGAAGGAAATCCCTAAAATTGGGTAACTGAAAATTTTAGTTCTAAAAAAAGGAAGTGAAATCAAATTAATTACCTATTATTAATTAATAATAAAAACCTTTAAATAGATTAGTAATTTATTAAATAAATATAATTTGATTTTTAAATTAAATTAAATTAAATTGATATGTCATAACCCGTAAATAATCTGTTATAAGCAAAAACAATTTAAAAGTAGATTTAAAACCCGTAATATTTACTCTTAAATGTGTATATGGGGTGATTTTTCCAAAAAATTATTATGCTAGAGGCCCAACCAACCAAAGTTGGAAGAGGCTCCACCCATTTTTTGACATGTGGATCGTGGGGCCCAAACTATTAGTTAAGGCTGAAAAATGAAATCAAAAGGAGAAAGAATGTAAAGTTTGAGTGGAAATTGCAAGATAATTGTGGGGTCAATTTAATACTATGCTGACAATTTTTTTTGATTGCCCATATCTTTTCTAACAACTATATATATATCTCAATAAATATACTATTCTGGACAAGAATACTTACAACACTCTAAAACGCAATCACTAATTTTTCTAACTTGTTACCTGTTGCTGTTACTGTTTTTTTGACACATACTGTTATATTTTCATTTTTATAATTTTATCTGTGTTGAAACTTGAATCTTATAAAATATATAATACATTTATCTTCACAGTGTATGGGTAAAGTCGCATAAAGGGGCAAGGCTAGCAAGGTAGGCCTTGAAAATATATTTTCATCTCACTCATATAGTCATGTTATTTGTCTACTTTCTTTTTATACACACCTTTACTAAAAAAATTATAAATAAGTAGAAAAAAAGTTACTAATTGCCTTGTAACTCTTCTTAATTCACTCTATTTTAATTATCTAAAATAAATAATAATTTCGGAAAAATATTTTTAATAATATGAGACGGAGGGACCACAAGTTTGTATAGAACCTTTTCTCAATTAATAAATGCTAACATAATGTACATTCTCACTAGTCACTACGCTAAATAATTTAACTAATGAAATAATTTATATTTTGTGTAAATGAAACGCAACATGATAAAATTAAACCAACAATCATTTAATGAGATTTTCGAGTTTTCAAAACAAACGATATCATTTCTTTTTTTCTGCTCTTTTTTCATATTGTCCTCCATTTCTTCACGCCATTGCTTTAGTAGCATTAAAGGGTTTATTTAATAGGTGATTATAATTATGCATGTCTTCAATTTTGGTATTTGACGTTAATAGTAAATTAGTTTGAGGACAATAAAAAATACACAAATCTTATCTTATCTTGTAATATAGAACTATTTTTAAAAGTAACGCGAGTTTAAAGAAAATAGAGTGTAAACAAATTTCAAAATAAGAATAATATTTTTAATAGATATTCAATTCAACACGTTAAATAAATGTGGATATAAAATAGAAAATAAAAATATTGATCAACTAATAATATGACTTTTTATTTCCTTGCACGTTTCCACTTTCAATATAATATTTTAATTTATTTAATTGAAGTTGACATGGACCCCACAATTATCTTGCAATTCTCACTCAAACTTTATATTCTCTCTCCTTTTGGTTTCATTTTTCAGCCTTAACTAATAGTTTGGGCCCCACGATCCACATGTTAAAAAATGGATGGAGCCTCTTCCAACTTTAGTTGGTTGGGCCTCTACCATAATAAAATTTTTCGACTAAGTAGTGGTGTGCAGAGTCCAAGTATATATTCTTAGACGATATATATTAATTATACATAGATTGAAAAAATATATCTAATAAAAAAATAAGGCGATGTAATATTTTTCTATGACCTCTGTTTATATTTAATTTTTTCTTCTACTTTTTATTTATTTGTTTGTTTTATTTTTTAATATTTAAAATAATCTATATATTCAGTTACTCAACTTTTGCATCTATCATTATAATATATATTTTTTGTTAGATATAATAATGTGTTTTTAGAGATTCTTTTACCTTCAACCTTCATAATTTTTAATTGTGCAACAATTATATACATACAAACAAGATAATGTTCACCTCTCTATGACTTTCATTTGTATTTGTCTTTTTGAGGTTTTTTCTCTCCATTTCACTATATAAAAAAATAGGGGAACTTACATAAAATTCTCTAGTTTAGAAGCTAATTATTTAGATACATTCTAGTTTGTAATATTATGTATCCTATCGAATTTTGGTGCCGCCAAATACGTTCATGTATAAGTATCTCGAATACATGAGGTCAAATTTAGGTATAACTTGTTTTAGATACATTGTATTCAAGTGGCTTCGCGTGTATCTTAGATAAATAATAAACCTCGTTTGCCACTCTCCCATGTATATGGTACCCCAGATACATGTGAATCACTCCAGATACATACAATCTAGTGTGATTCGCATATATCTGAGATACACGAATCTCACTCGTCTCCCTCTATTTTTGTATATTTGATAGCAAAAATACATGTATTGAGTTAAAAATACGTAGGGAATTCTTAATTAGTAGTAAGATACATAATATTTAAAAAATTATAGGTAATAATAGTATATATGGTATTGAAGTATGTCTAATAATGAAGTTTTTCCATAAAAACAACACAACAATCTATTTAAAGTACTATTTATTTTCTTAATTATTTTATTTTAAAAATCATATTACATATAACTCGCACCATTTCATTTCATAATTTATATTCTAATTATTATATAGTATTTGAAAGCCTAAAATTAAAGTCAATATTAAATTTCTTAATCGTTATTGTTCTTTTCCCCTTCCCTTAATTAATTATTATTAACGTGTATTAGGGTCCATTTGGCCATGCGATTTGAAATCATAATATGAAATCATGAGATGAAGTTGAAATTTTGCTTGGACATGTAATTTGAACTTTTTATGTTGTATATTTTCTCATAAACATAAAAAAACTTTATAAGTTGTAAAACTATTAAAATTGTTTCAAGTCTTTATACAATCTTACCAAATAAGCAAAAACTTATAAAATCGCACAATACACTATCACAAAGCTATTCTACAAAATTACAACATTCATTGATCAAACTTTAATTCAATAAAAAAAAAATTCAAAATTGAACATTGGTTGATAAATAAATTTAATAAAAAATAATGAATTTTGTGAATAGAAATAGTAATGTAGGAATTGATTTGAATTAATACCAAATTTTATGTTGGTGAGAATAATTGTTATATGAGATATAAATGGTTTAAAAAGTAATGATATGAATTTAATAAATTTTATTACATATGAAATAAATGGTTAGTAGATATAAATGAGAGGTTTTTTTTTTACAAAATATAAATTTGTGGGTGAACTTTTGTACTTAAAAATATCTCAAATCATAATTTTAAAAAAAAATTGAGAGATGAAATCATGAGATAAAATCACTGTGAAATCACATATTCAAACGCTGATTTCATCTCATGATTTATGATTTGATATCATGACATGGAATCACATTACTATATCAAAGGTAGGAGACAAAAAACTAAACCTTATCTACCCAACATATTTTTCTTGACACTTAATGGGGGAGCTAATGTGCTATAGGATTTCAAAGTTTGATCCAAGTCTACTAATGAGGTCCACTACATTTTTATTTTGCATATGTGTAGTCACATTTTGTTTAGTTAAATTCATGTTTTAGACCTCATTTGTTTGCACTTAATAGAAGTCTGAATCTAAATGATCTAGACATTAGATCATTAAGTGCATTTGTTTTTTTCTACTTAAAAATAAGAAATAGTCTTATTCTTATTCAAACTCTTTTAAAGACACTTTTCCCGAAAAATATTGTACCCCATTTTTTTACTTTAAAAAAAAATATTCAAGTCTCTCTCCTTCTCCAACTTTATTAGTTATCCAAATTATTTTCCTTAAACTTTTAATTTTTATTTTTGCTGCTTGTTTATCAAAATTGATAAAATTTATTGTAATATTGTAAAACTAAACCAAAATAAGACAAGAAATATAGAAGATGAGAATAATAAAAATAGGGAGACAAGAGATGAGAGTTTTCCTTATTCTTCCAAGTATTCAAATGTTAAATAATATGAAATCTTATGCCTCTATTTATAGTGTTAAATAGAGGCATACAAAACGTTAGTTTAATGCAAGAATTACTAATATACCCTATTTTGTATTATTCTTATACACTCTACTAAACGACCCCTAAATGTACAACTAGGGGCGTAAAAAATGAACCCAAACATAGGTAATCCGCCCAACCCGCCCATAATTTTAAGGGTTGGGCTCAAGATAATTTAAATTGGGTTCAATCTCAACCCATTCAAGCCTAACCCATTTTTAAGAGAATCCTCAATTGTGCTCAATTCAATCTCCAATTTTCAACCCGTTTTTAAAAACTCTTTACTAAGATATGTTCCTATATTAAAGGTATGAATTATTATCTATTTAACATCTTTTAGGATTTATCTATCCATTTGTTACTTTTAAAAAAAATAATAATCTTGAGTTGAAATTCGAATTGTGACTGTAAAAGTTAAATATCACTATGTTAAAATTATTGAAATCAATCGGGTCAAATTGGGCGGGTCAAGACCTAACTCATTTGTTAGCTCATTTGAGCCCAAACTAAACTTGGGCGGGTCAAAATTCAACCCGATTTCTATTTCAACCCATTTTAATAGCTCCAATTTCAATTCAACCCGCCTATTTGACACTCGTATGTACAACCAACAAAACATAGTACTATGTTTCAACCTTAAAACTATCAAGAAGGCTAGTTGTTAATCATCTTCGCGTCATTCTACAGTCTGCATCTTTACATAGTTAGTAAACTACCTATAAACACCAACCCTATCGACAGGAGCGGGTTAGCTGATTCTCATTAACGTGTAAATTAAAACTAATTATGAAACTGCAGAACAACACAGAATATTGGACAAACAAATATGCTTGGCCACTCATCTCAAGCTGGTTCAGCTTTATATACTCCCAAACCTGCCTCAGAACCTCTGCTTGTGACATCTCACTTTCTGAAATACCCAAAAAGTTTGCAAGTGCTTCTGATATTCTCACAACTGGAACAGATTCCTCCTCAATTTTTGCTCTTTTAGGATTCTGTGTAGTCTGCTCTGTACATGTAGTAAAACGATTCAGTGTTTTACTTTAAGTGTTATATCGCCCAAACAAAAAACAGAGAGAAAACAATTGATGATGGAATCATACTTCAAGGATTGAGAGTGATTACATGTTTAGCTAGCAGTCTATTCATCTTGAACATATTGGTAAAATCTGTCTCAAGTATTACATCATTGCAGATAACCTTCATTTTGTTATTCGGATCTTGAAGATTATGTATGCCCACATCTGCTTGACTATCTGAGTTAGAAGGGAAAAATTTAGGCAGAAAACCATCTTGTAGAAACAAAATCAACAACGAAAAGGAAAGGTTGCAATATAATCCTCCAAACAATGGTTTGGAGTTCAGGAGTGACACCACAGAGTTTGTTTAATCCACCTCTTCTTCTTTTTTTTTTTCTTCCACTTTGACCACTAAAAGTAGAAGACAAAGTCCCTCATTAAACCTACCAGCCTCAGAATAAAGCATTAGTTCATGTAACACAGTGCAATAACAGACAAATAATACACATATAGTTGCACAAGAATTTGATGTTACGAGATATCTGTCTGGAGGGCAAAGAAGCTTTCAATGTAAGCATTTTTCATGAAAGTTGTTAGTCAAAAATACAGAAACAGAAAAAAGATGAAATAGATAGAATGATTTTTTTTTTTAATCCGAGTCCACAAAAATTACTGTGTTTTCTTAAGAAATTTAATCCCCTCACTGTACCCGAGGTTGCAGATTAATTCCTCCCAAGATAAAACGGATTAACCTGTTAAAGAAGTAGCGGTACCTCAAACTTCAATAACTTCAGCGAACGCAAGAACAGCAACAAGAGCACACACAGACTCAGTCGATC
>NW_006239124.1:406315-416854 GCF_000226075.1 Solanum tuberosum
TTTTTGCCAGAACATTGTGTCCTTTGGGAAAAGTAACAGGATTACCGTTTGGGAAAAGTAACGACTTTTCGAAAGGATTACCGTTACACGTGAATTTCAAATAAATTCAGTTGCGCCAAATTAATTTTGTTAGTTAACTAGCATTCTGAATTAATTTATAAGAGAAAGGAAATGGTTTAACAAGATTGATTAAATAAATTTTGTCCAAAAATATTATTAATCAATCACATCATTTGCCAAAGCCGAGCGAGCGACGACGATGGCGCAAGGGAGCACCTTCTTCTTAACCCTTTAAGAACTAAATGAAGTGTTTCCTAATATAAGGACAACAATTTCCTTTCTTCTACCAATATGGTAAAAATGACCTTTCATTTGCACTTTTGCAATGACTTTTCATTTTCCTTCCAAAATTGGTTCCCCCACTTCCACTTTCCATTTTCTCTTTTTATTTTCCATTCACACCTTGCTAAACTCAACAGAAAGTATATCACCAGTTTTCTTCATGCTTTCATGTCATCAAACATATCAGTTTTACGTCAATCAAATGAAATGTATAGTATAACAGCATTCAAAATTCAGTTCATTTGAGATTCCACATTGGCATGACATGAGATGCATTTGACAATAAGGGTCTCACTGATGCATACACCGACAAAATCCTTTCAGTCCTTGTTCCTATCTTCCCTTTCATGCATTGGATGCAGTAAGGGTCATTTCATTCTTAAACTGCAATGACTGAAAAACAATTCCAGCTCTTCCTAGGTTCTACCTATTACTGCAAGCATTGAATGTGCAACATATCTAGACCAAGATTTAATTCGATTTAGAAGAGACATCGAAATCAGCTAGAGCTGAAATTAGTTGGTGAGAAAATGGATGAATTTAGTATAACACACAAAAGAAGTTCTATTATCTCACCAATCGTCTAGATTTCCAGAAAATAAGTACTCCTTTATCCCAATTTATATGGCACACTTAAGCCTGTCCTCAAAAAAATGTCACATTTCTTCAAAGTCCTATTTTATTCTATTAAGATGTCTTATAGCCTTGCAATTTCATTTTGTCTTTTTGATAACTGTGGTGTCGCCAACTTTCACACATGACAAACCCCAACTAATTCCACAGGATATGTGCTACCAACCTCAGGGTCTCAACCCTACTTGATTGACCACTAGGCCACAACAGTGCTTATAGCATCACAACTTTTGGGGATTCAGCAGGTACCACAGCTAAAACAGCAACGGGAAAAGGCTCCGTCTTGGTAACCAATTGAGGCAAATGCTGGGCTGGTAATGGCTATGGGTCGTGGAACGAGTTCTCCAGAACGATAAGACCCACCCAAAATCAGGACGATAATGGGGAGAATGGAAATTGGGATGGTGCGAAGGGAGGTCAGCAACAAAATGGTGGTTCTGATGCAGCTGAGGCTGAGACTGGTGTCGATTGAAGACGTATTGTATCTGAGCACAAATGAAATCAACCTTATGAGCTAAGTCATATCCAAGCTTACACTGAAACTCCTGAACAATGGTGATGAAAGTGGGGTTGGGGTTAGGGTTTGGTTCACGGAAGAGGGATTCCGCTCTAGCTATGTCCTCATCCAGTGGCGGATCCAGGATTTAAAGGTTTGCTCACTTCCTTTAACATAAACATGTTAGCAATCACATAGTGTAAGCGTATACTAACTCAAACTCTTTAATAAAAAAAGTAAACGTATACTAACTCAAACTCTTTAAATAAAAAAGTAAAAAATAAAACAACGATTAATATTATCATCATAAAAACAACCACTAGCTATAAGTCACAATGACCTACTAGTAATATTATCATTACAAAAAGAGACTTCTTGTCTTAAAGTTATAATTGTGCTCGACGACTTTTCATATGTTGAAAACGATAAATAATAGCATCATTGCTTACATTTGCGAATATCTTACGCTCTACATAGCAAACTAAACAACCATTCAAAAATTCATCACCAATACTATTGCGAAGTTCATTTTTAATATACTTCATGGAAAAGAAAGCTCGTTCCACAGAAGCAGTAGCAACGGGAAGAATGAGAGTCAACTTGATAAGCAAATAAACAAGTGGCCAAATTTGATGCAAATCTGACTTGACCAATACTTTAGCAAGATCACTAATTCCTTTCAAGTTGAAGAACCTCTTGTCAGAACCACAGACATAAACTATAAAGCTATCAAGCTGAAAACTGAGATCCCGAAGCTTGTTGTTGTCAAACTCATTCATATAATATTCAGTCAACCTCATTATCTTGCCCTTATCAAAACTACCAAATGAATTAACTGGATTCAAACTAGCCATACCGAGAAGTAAGTCAGTACTCACAGCATCAAAACGATTATTAAGCTCTTGAAGATGCAAATCAAGAGCTTTACGCTTTGACTTCCCAAGAAAGTAGCTAGCATCCATCTCCGGAATGACTATATCATGTTTATCACAAAAAGAAGAGACATCATCCATTAATGATTCGAATTCATTATCCCTCATATTTTGTAATCTTTGCTTTGTAAGAGCAAGAAATCCCATAGCATTGACAATATCTTGATCCATCATTTGCAATGAGGAGCTCAATTCATTTGTCATCATATGAACTTTCCACATCAGGTGTAGCATAAAGGAAAAATCAAATTTCTTAATCGTATCCACAAGAGTTTTAGCAAAAAGTCTATCAGTATAGTTTGGACACTCGCATCCAGTAAATTCAAGCACATGAATAACTGATGGAAATAGAACAATAAGATTATCTAATGTTCTATAATGAGAACCCCAACGAGTATCACCTGGCCGCTGAAGCCCACGTTCTTGATTTAATCCTCGCCCAGTATGCACTTCCCCTGATATGAGCAACTCCTCTAACTGTTCAGCTTGGTGTTTCCGAAGTAAATCCCTGCGCTTAAAAGATGCTCCAACAATATTTAACACATTAGTAACTAAGCAAAAAAAGTCATCTACATTTGAATCCTTCTTTGCAAGAGCCACTAGTGTTAACTGCAATTGGTGGGCAAAACAATGAATGCAATATGTCGATGGAGTCTCATTTAAAATCAAAGTTTTAAGACCATTTAGATGTCCTTGCATATTGCTAGCTCCATCATAACCTTGCCCACGTATTTGGGATGGACTTAATGAGTGATCTGAAAGAAAAGAGTATATTGCTTCCTTTAATGAACAAGCAGATGTATCACTAACATGAATAATACCAACAAATCGCTCTATCACTTCTCCTTCTTTGTTAACATATCTCAAAACAAGTGCCATTTGCTCCTTGTGTGATACATCCTTTGATTCATCGACTAGTATCCCAAAATAATCCCCATCTAAATCTTCAAGAATAGATTTGATTGTTTCCTTAGCACAAGAATCAACAATATCCTTTTGAATACTTGGAGAACACATCATTTCATTTTTTGGAGCTTTTTCTAAAATAATGCTTCCAACATCTTCATTAATATCTCCATACCATTGCAAAAGTTCAAGAAAAATACCTCTATTTGAAGAAGATCGACTCTCATCATGTCCACGGAATGATAATCCTAATTTCAAGAGAAATCTGTCACATCAACTAAAGCACTCAAGCGACGCCGATACTCACTTTTTTTCTTTCTGGGACTTTTTATCAAAGGAAGTGCGTATTGACTGTGATTGATTCATCAAATCAAGCATCTTGTTGAAACACTTGTTGTGGATGCTATTTATATCTCCAACATGAGCTCTAAATCTTTCAGTAGCTTTGTTCCAAGCTCTATAGCCAGTCTTTGTGAAAGCAGCATCAACCACATATCCACGACTTTCACATTCATTTTTAAACAAATAGCAACACAAACAAAATGCAGCATCTTTTGTTATGCTATACTCCAACCACTTACGACCATTAAACCAATCAGGAAAAAATTGCCGCATTACCTTCTCAAACTTAGTTTTAGGAAATTTATGATCCTTAGGTTGACAAGGCTTTTTAAGAATATAATATCTCCTAATATCATCACGTATATTAGGATTATATTCTGCAATGGGCTTTCTAATTCCCGGATCAGCTTCAAGAGATTCTAAATCAACATCTGAAATAAATGTTTTCCTTTGAATTTTCGGAGCTATGGTTGAAGCGGTAGATGGATGAGTAGAGGCTGTAGAGCTAGAACTTGGATGCCCAATTTTCGATCTTGTGACATACTTATCCATCTCAATTTACAAAGATAAATTTCTGCAAAAAAATCAATTTTATCATAGAATTAATTCACATAATTCAATTAATTTTTATTGAAATCTATAACTTTCTATCAACAACCCAAACAACAATTAATATATCTATTTGATCTTTCAACACCACAAGCAATAATTAGCAATATATGAGTCAATGAACACAAAATTTTCAATTGCACAATTTGTTATTTGTATACATCCTAAAATTTAATTTTTGAATCAAGTAAGTTGGTAAGAAAAAAAAATTATTTCAAAAGTATTCAAAAAAAACATTTTTAATCACAAAACACTAAATATGTGAGACTCTAAAGTCTAAATCTATTTATCAAGTAACAAAAAAAAGTATGTGGAATATATTTTAAGAATTAAGACTTAAAGAGTACTAGCCATAAGCAATGAAAATCTCAAAACCTAACTTCCCTAACCTTTTTTTTCATTATCTAACTTTAATCAAACATTAAATCTTATTACCTTACTTTTGTATTTTGATTTTGAAAAGAAAAAAGCTTGAAGTTTGTTGTTGGGTACTTGGGTTGGCTACTTTCTCTTTGAAACAAGAAGAAGAAAAGAATGATTTCCTCTTTTTGTTAAAAGAAAAAATCCCATAAAAGTGGGCAGTGAAAAAGGTTTTAAAACATACAAAAAGTTAAAAATAAAAACGAAAGAAAAAGTTAGTCACCCTAAACTAATTAAGAATAGGAAAGTACAAAACAAGTACAAAATTACGGAGTAAAATAAGCCCTTAATTAAAAAAAGGAAAAGAAAAAAAAAAGGTAGCAAAATTCGCTGGAAAAAGTAAAAAAAAGAAAGAATGGGGCTGACGGGATTCGAACCCTCGCCCTCATGCTTCGCGCGCATTATTTTTCCAAGTGTTAACCAGCGCACCCACGACTGCTAGTGTTCTATGGGTGCTTATTTTTATTTAATAATGTATTTATCATATTTTCTCTATATATATACAATTTTTTTTCCGGAGTCAATGGGTGCTCGAGCACCCAAAACTGACTACGTGGGTCCGCCCCTGTCCTCATCGGACACCATTGTTCGTCCTCCACAACAACCATATACTACTAGTAGTATTATGCTCAGTTGATAACTGTCACTGCTTCTCTTTATAACTGAAATTAACGGTCTCTCTCTATAACTCTGTTTTACTCGATAGTCTCTCATGCTATTGCATTCTCACTCTTCTTGTTCTTCATTTAAACGACTAAATTATCCTCTGTTTTTAATTTAATTATTTTGTTTTAATCTTACAAGATTTTAAAAAATTATAAATTTAAATTAAAGATACGTAGAAATTAGAATATATCAAAGGGCAAATTACACCAATTGTACATTAAGTTAAATTTCAAAAAAACTACCTAATTACACATACATTACTACCATATATACTATATTTACCTCTAGTTTAAAATAATTACACATACTACCACTTTTAACATTTATACCATATATTTTAAAAGATATACACAAATTCCTTAAATATGATATTGAATAATTATCTTAAATTTAAAGTCCTTAATTAATGGTCCATTTAATAAGTTAAATTCTTTTTCTACTACATTTGTTTTCTCCCCCACCCCACGTCCACTAGCCCTCTTTCTTCCCTATTTCTTCCTTCATCTTCTCCGTCTTTCTTCCTTCATTCTCTCAATACATATTTGCATGTTCAAATCAACATTATGCATATAGGTTTTTTTTTATTTTTTATCATTCTCATGTATTTTGATTTTGTATTTGAGTTAAAATTCATAATATTCTGAAGTTCAATTTTAAAAAGTTTTTCAAATTAGGTTTTATATTTTTTTATGGGAAAAGGGTATGATATACCCCTCAGTTTTGTCATTTATAGCTGATATACCCCCTTGTTATGAAGGTGGCTCATATATACCCCTACTGTTATACAAATGGCTCACATATGCCCTTTTCCTCTAACGGAAGTGAAAAAATTAATTTTAGTTTAATTTTTTAATTATTTTAAAAAAATATAATCCCATATGGGTATATTTAATCCTCCTCAAACATATATTGTTTTTTTTTAACTTTTTTTTTGTTTCATATTTAGATTTATTATTTTGATGATCAAATTTATTTAAGTTTCGCTAATATTCTTATAAAATTTATTATAGATGACCCAATTTTTTCTTCAAATACAAAAACTAAATTACAATATATCTGAAAAAAATAGTTTTAAATTATAAGATAGCAAAAAAAAAAATAGTTTTAAATTTTTTTCTTTACACTAAGGAATGAAAGAAAAAATAAAATAAGAATAAGAAACTCAAATAATGATAATCAAGAAGTCAAAAAAAATTTATGTCCGAAAAAAATTATAACATATCTTGAAATTTGCTAGAAAAATCATATATACCCCTAAATGATTTAAAAAAAAAAAACCAAAAGTCAAAAATATAAATTTAAAACTAATTTTTTCACTTCCGTTAAATGAAGGGTATATGTGAGCTCATTTTGTAACGGTAGGGGTATATGGGTATATGTGAGCCGTTTGTATAACAGTAAGGATATATATGAGTCACTTTCATAACGATGGGCATATCAGCTTCAAATGGCAAAGTTGAGGGGTATATCAGATCCTTTTCCCTTTTTTTATTTTGTTATTTATCAAACACTTTAATGACTGATCATTCCTTAAATCAGATAATTCTTGTTAAAGATACTACACATTAAAGGCTTGAGAAGTCATTGGAGAAATTGGTATTAGAAAGAGGACACTGGATGATCAATATAATTATTATTTCTGTATTATAACTACAAGACCCTATATTACACACAAAACACGAATAATTCCGTGAATGAAGTTGTAAATTATCGAAAGCTAAGATATGTCATTTAGTACAAGTTCTTGTACTCATCCAAATCAAGATGGAAGAATTACACCAAATTTTAATTAACTGAACAAATACACTATTAAGTACACAATAAGTGCAACAATGTTGGATACACATCAGATGTACAATATGTATCTAGTTAAGAGTTTGTGTATCTGAGTTAGGATTATCCAGATGCTAATTTTTTTTTTTAATTCTTTTTTGGATTAATGATAAGACTGGTCTACCGTTGTGATTTGTTTCTAAATTCGTGTTCAGTTACATTTCATATTTCGATACACATAATTATATGTATATGCTTACTATGTATCCGAGATACATGTTTTGAATACAATATATGAAGTTGATACTTGATACATCAAATTAATACTAGATACATATAAATGATACATGAAATTAAAATTAGATCATATAAATAGATACATGAAATTAATATTAGATCATATAAATAGATACATGAAATAAATACTAGATACATATAACAAATACACGAAATTAATACTAGATACTTTTATGATACATATGAATGTGTTTGTATGATACTCATGTATCTAAGTGTTTAGATTGTTGGATACAACATATATTGATAATAGATACATCAAATTAATGAATTTATTATTTAGTAATAAAATGAAATTAATCAAATTACATGACCAAGATATACATATTTTTGTCTTTTATTAATAATATTAATGAATTTATTGTTTCAAAGAATAATATAATGAAATTATTAAACATAGATACACTCATTGATTTCCGCCTTATATTAAGGGATTTGATTAATTTAAATTTCCAAAATTAATTGTCCATTTGAGAGATACATGTATCTCGCGGATTCAAACTCATGTATCCTAAGCATGAAATATGGTAGAGGAAGTAATATTTGAAACTACCGGGAATCTTAGTAATTAGGACCTAAACTAGTGGAATTTATGTAGTTTGCCCTTAAATTTCTTACCCACAAAATAGCCCACTTAATAAAAAAAATTACTGGTTACATAAAATGGTCATTCGGCATTTTTAGTTATAACTAGACGAATAAGGCCCGTGCGCACACGGCCTAATAGTTATCTCTTTATATATATGAATACATTCTTTATAACTCACATAAATTGAAATAGAGTAAATATTAATAATATACAATATTTTGTGGGAATGGAAAATGACACGAAGAATGACTTAACCAAATTTTCAACTCAAGTAAGGTACAATACTCATATTGTTGGCCAATATCTTTATAAATAATTTATAAATCAAACTAACAAATAGATAAAAAAATAAGAAGGCGGAATGACCTAGTGGACACTTATACTTGACTCTGTTTGTAAGTTGGACCCTTATACTTACAATTTTGTCAACTAAACCGTTAAACTCACTGAAACACAATATTTTAAACTCTTTCCTCATCATATGTGTGCACATGTGATACACTTATTTACAAGTAGGATTCCACGTCATTTTTAATGACACATAAGAAATTAAATATTAGACAAATAAAATAAAAATAAAAAGCATACCCTGGAAATTTTATTATTTTCTCCATTTGTGCTCTCAAATTGAGCACAAATTCATGTTAAATTGGTGGAATTCTTAGCTATTTGACTTGAATTTTACACTATTGGTTCACAAACACAAACACAAACCCAACAAATCTCTATACAATTTTAAATTTATTTCATAAATTCACAAAACTCATTTGTTATTCTTGAAGCTTCATCAAGTTTATCAATGAAATTTTTCATTTTTCAATACCCACTATCATCAAAGAATACGCACGAAATCGAGATTTTGAAAGAACAAATATGGTAAAACAAAAAGAACTAGGAGGGAAATTGATTTGCAGCAAAAATAATGAATTTTGAGAAAAATATTTACGGGTGGGACAGTGTGTGGGGGTGTTAAAAAGAAGAGGAAGAAGAAGGGAAATGGTGGGTGAAACCAAAGAAAGAAGGAAAGAAGTGGAATGGGTGTAAGAAATTTGGTTGGGGTAGGGTGGGGGTGGGGGAGCAACTATAGGCTGCTTGCTTTGAAGAAGATGACTCCCCTACCCCCTTTTTTTTTTTTGGGTGTTTTCATTTTTTTTAAATTTAAATTTTAATGTTTTTTTCATAGAAATTTTATACGCTTTAAACGCGTGGAATTACGCATTGTTCCAAGTCAGCAATATTAATGTCACATGTGTTCAGTCAATGGTCAGAGATGTTTAATATATTGTGTTTCATCGAGTTCAAGGGTCCAGTTGACAAAGTCGTAAGTATAAGGGTCCAACATACAAACAAAGCCAAGTACAAGTTGACAAAGTCCTCTTCTTGTGCTTATGCGTCGCTTATCCTTCTTCCTCTTTGTTGCTTATCCTCCTCCTTCTTCATTGCTTTATCTTTTTTTTTTAAGAAAAAAAAATTGACTTACCGCAAATGTGAATCCTTTCTAGCGAATTATATATGAAAGACTCGAGACATAATTAGAATTTCATATCTAAAATTTGGGGCTGCTTAGAGGTGATTTCAAGTTGATTGTGATTGAATAATCAATGTATACTTTATGTATAGTTAAACTATACTCGATTTGTTAGTGTATCCTAATGTATAGTCAATGTATTTCTCATGTATAGGTATGCGATATTGTATAGTCAGTTTATATTTTCTATGACTTTTGAAAAGCTATAATGTATAGCCAGTATATACTTCCTATGACTTTTGACTACTTTTTATATAAATAAAACATGGTTATATCTGTGGCAAACTAAATATTTTATTTGAAACTAACCCAAAATTAAAATGTACTTTAATCTTGTAATCTTAAACATGTCATGTGAAATGTTATAATTTAAAAAGTTTTTCCTTCTATCCTAATACGCGACTTCCTCTCCATTCTATTTAGAGTTATGTCCACAATAATATGAAGTCGTGTCATGTCATGTCTAATCAACTCTCCCCCAATATTTTTCGGTCTACTTCTACCCCTCCACATACCTGTCACAACCCGAGCCTACACCCTGGACGTGGCCGACACTCGAAGACCATTGTTGGTCCCCAAGCGAACCCTCATCCTGACTGACTACAAGCGAAAAACTGATTCAAGCATACAAAGCTTAAAAATTGAAATAAAAGTTCATAAAACTTAAATACAAACTTTAAGTCCAAAGAAAACTCTGTATAATAAAATATATACAACTCGCCATAAAAAGGCAACTTTAGTCTTTAAAACATTTAACAAAATAAATGAAGACTTCTAAAACTCTACTGTCTATCTATGAAGCCTCTAAATGACAATGATGGAAGTCTGGACAATACCTACCACCTCCTAACAACTGAAAGTAAATGGAATCCTCCGGAAGCAAGGAGACTCACCATAGCTAACTCGAACTCTCGGATGTATCAACGAAGCTCCTGTTGATGATCCTTAATACCTGTGTCTGCATCATGAGAAGATGCAGGCCAAATGGCTCAGTACGTGGAATGTA
>NW_006239124.1:417081-417208 GCF_000226075.1 Solanum tuberosum
ACAAACTGTTTAAAAATATGTTGTCAACTCTGTGTGTATGCAAGGATACAACATAACCTCTGAAATGTATGTAAAATTACAAATAAACTAATGTATATAAAAATACAATAACTGCTGTGGGAGTTTC
>NW_006239124.1:417861-418151 GCF_000226075.1 Solanum tuberosum
AAATAATGGACATGAACGACTCAATGCAAGGTTTTCAATAACCATAGATAAAACTCAAATACTTGGAACTCAAGAACTTCAATAATACTACTCATTTCAAGAATGCTCAACTCAGAGGGTTCATGCGGAATTATGACCATGAACGACTCAACTCGAGGACTCAAATATACTTCTCTTCTCAAGACTGCTCGACTTATAGGATTCATGCGGAATTATGGGCATGAACAACTCAACTCAATGACTTCATGGGTAATAGGTAATGGTCCCATGATTAGGAATATAATCTCAAA
>NW_006239124.1:418634-419656 GCF_000226075.1 Solanum tuberosum
TTAGATTCTTGAATTAGTTTCTTGAACTCTCTATGGCCAAGAATTATGATTTTCATTAGTGAAGATGAAAATCTGATTGTTTTGAGCATTTTATTACTCAAGAAATTCGTTTATGGTTTTCTTGGAGTTAAAAAGACAAAAACGACTGTTTTAAATATTTTCCCGTCGGCTAATTCGTAACAACACTGTATATGTTAATAAAATAGTCATAGCTTTTTACTCAGAAATTGGATTGACGCGAAATTGGTGGCGTTGGAAAGTAGATTCAAATATCTTTAATTGGATAGGTTATGGCTCATGTAACTCTTTATATTCTAAGAGATAAGGTTATTTGAAGTTGACCCAAGTAGAATCTTATATCAAAACTTAATGAAACTTCAAGAACACTTATCAAGAACTCATCAAGAACTCTAATCTTTAAATTTCAAGAACGAAATTACGCTGAATAAATCATGATTGGCATGTGGATGAAAGAACCCAACACTAAGGAAGCTTACATACCTCTTAGGGATCAACCCATGGCGACAATTCGCAATAACTCTCAAGAACGTCGACGAACACCTTCATCCTTTCCTCTTTTCTCTTCTTAAACTCTCAACTAAAACCCTAGGCATAAACTAGGATTATAAAACTGAACCTAATCAGATTATACCCTTAAAATATTACTAAAAACGAATTAAATCTGATTGGGTAAGGAAAAGACCAAAATACCCCTTACTATTTCCGGCTAACTTTCCTTAACTGGGCAGCCTAACTTCAAAAAGCCATATCTCACTCATCCAAACTTGAAACTTAGCAAACTTGGCGGCGTTGGAAAGATAATTCAAAGATCTTTCCTACGGTAACTGGTAGAACGCCTAAATCATCCTGAGCTAGGATTTATGGTCGTTTGAAATCAACCCAAAAACTCATACTTAGCTTAACTTGTAAAATTTCAGATTTTGCTAATTCCAATTTAGTTCTTTTTGGAACTCAAGGTGCTACATCTAGTGACTTTAACACTTAAGAAATTTTAATTCCTC